>NW_017672845.1:6944-22114 GCF_001879085.1 Nicotiana attenuata
GCCGTACGCCTTCAAAATTCTGGACGTGACCAAATACGTACCCGGCGCATACTCATTCTCCACGGCCATCGCCATTATATGAAAGGCTACGGCCATCTCCAATATATGAAAGGCTACGGCCATCTCTAATGTATGAAAGGCTCTCCAATATATGAAAGGCTACGGCCATCTCCAACGTGTAAACGGCTAAGGCCACCGCCGTCAATAAGTCGACCCCCCTTATTCGAGTTTTTTCGAATCACAATCGATGAGGTCCGCTCATCGAGCTCGGCCAAAACACGACCTCAATAAGCAGAGGGACTAACTGTATGGGTCAGAATCCGATCTCACGGTAAGTAACGGAGTTAATCTCGTCTTGAGCTAATCCATAATTAATAAGTGGTATGGCCACTTATTCATAACAGGATTCAACTCTTGTCCGATTTAATCTACGAGGGCATGGCCCATTCATTCCCCCATGGGGACGGAACCTCAGCGTGGCCACGGCCATTTATTGCCAGCTCACGAAGCTCACATCTATAAATACTAAGAGCGGAAGCCCTAGAAAGGGGGCTGCTTCTTCACCACTATTCACAAAAGAGAGAGAGAGAAGAGAAAAATATATCCATCTTATGGGAAGAGAAAACACCATTGTAAGGCTCTGAACCTCTTCATGGAGAGGCAGACCAAACCAATATTGTCAATAAAAGCTGTTAAGATTTCTTCTCCTAACCTTGAGTACTTATTTTCATGTTCTTCGCTTGGTCCAATGGATTATTACGATTTGTTATGATTTTCCCGTAACTTATTTGTATTGTTTTGCACTCATAAATCACACGATAACTTTTGAGCAAACACCTAACTTTCTTTGTCGTCTTTGAATAATTGTGCAATTATATAGCTAGGCAATAATTCTACTTAATAGTACTGTATTTCCATTCTCTTAACTTCTTAATTACGTTTCACGTGAACCAGGAATTTTGTACACTTAAACGAGGAAATTTGACGTCGTTCGTTTATCCATTGTTCCCAATTTCTTTTTGTCGTCTTTGGATAATTGTGCAATTATATAGCTAGGCAATAATTGTACTTAGTAGTACTGTATTCCCATTCTCTTAACTTCTTAGTTATGTTTCACGTGAACCAGGAATTTTGTACACTTAAACGAGGAAATTTGATGTCGTTTGTTCATCCATTGTTCCCAACTTCTTTTTGTCGTCTTTGGATAATTGTGCAATTATATAGCTAGGCTATAATTGTACTTAGTAGTACTGTATTCCCATTCTCTTAACTTCTTAATTATGTTTTACGTGAACCAGGAATTTTGTACACTTAAACGAGAAAATTTGACGTCGTTCGTTCATCCATTGTTCCCAACTTCTTTTTGTGTCTTTGGATAATTGTGCACTTATATAGCTAGGCAATAAAATTATACTTAGTAGTAGTGTATTCCCATTCTCTTAACTTCTTAAATATGTTTCACGTGAACCAGGAATTTTGTACACTTAAACGAGAAAATTTGACGTCGTTCGTTCATCCATTGTTCCCCACTTCTTTTTGTCGTCTTTGGATAATTGTACAATTATAGAGACCCCACAAATATTTATAACAAAAGGATTGTTACAACAGTTCAATGAAAAAGAAAGAGGGGAAGGGATAGATATGAGCGAAAGAGATATATTTGTTTCCTTTAGAGTGCCCAAATGCCTTTTCTCTTAGGTGTTTTTGAGAAGCCTAGGTAGCGAGAAAGTAAAAGACTGAGATTTATCTTCGGAAATGATCACCTAATTAAATATCATTATTAATAGAATATAGTGTACGAGTTTATTTTATTTTTCCCGCAAGCAATAAAATAAATCAAGACGCTCTGCTCTGCATATATTTTATACTTTAATTACATAAATAAAAAATTGATTAAATTCTTCTATAAAAAAAATTTAAAATTTATCTTTTTAAAATAATGCTAATTGTAAAGTAAATCTTTACTGTACTTTATCGTAATTTGGCACTCAAAAGTAATTTTTGAAAAGATTGGCTAAACACAATTTGCTTATCAAATATCAAAAAGTATTTCTCAAAGAAATTAGCTAAACACAAACTGCTTATCTTTAAAAATAATTTTTCGGCCTCACTTTTAGCTAAACACAAGCTTGAGGACAGAGGTGATCGAAACTAAGTACGACCCCCTCCTTATGGTGAACCAAATTAATGGGACATTTTAAGTTAGAGAGGAACTAATGCAAAGATACCTGGATAAACTGCAGGTAATGTTACATCGGTTCAAGGAGCTGACTTTACAACATGTACCTCGGGATCAAAATAGCGAGGCCGACGCTCTCGCTAACTTGGAATCATCGGTCGATGATGATAAGTTCAACTCGGGGGCAGTCGTACAACTCATGAGATCAGTAGTGGAGGAAGGACATGCTGAGATAAACTCAACAAGCCTAACTTGGGACTAAAAAAATAAATATGTAGAGTATCTGAAGACCGGAAAATTGCCTTCGGATCCCAAGGAATCGAGAACTCTGAGCATGAAGGCAGCCCAGCTCAGCTTGTCCGAGGACGGTACCCTGTACCGAAGAATGTTCGATGGCCCACTCACAATATGTCTAGGGCTAGGAAATAACGAATTTGTTTTGAGGGAAGTCCATGAAGGCACCTGCGGAAACCATTCGGGCACCGAATTATTAGTTTGGAAAGTAATCAGAGCTGGCTACTACTGGATCGACTTGGAAACGGACGCAAGGGAGTTCGTACGAAAATGCGACGGATGTCAAAGGCACGCTCCGAGGATTCATCAGCCCGGGGAGCCACTACATTCGGTCTTGTCACCCTGGCCTTTCATGAAATGGGGGATGGACATCGTCGGCCCCCTTCTATGGGCATCCAATAAGGCTCAATTTATATTGTTTATGACTGACTATTTTTCTAAATGGGTGGAAGCCCAAACATTCGAGTAATTCAGGGAGAAGGAAGTCATCGATTTCATCTGGGACAACATAATATGCCGGTGTCGTGCCCCCCTTTTCCTCGCGGAGTCCGGGTTTCGACATTCTTTGGGACAACTCATTTTCCTTTCAGGAATTGGGTATGGAATTTTGAAGAGTCGCCACCTAACGGATTTAAGGTGCGTTAGGGCACCTAAAACAAATAACTCATAACCCGATTTGCATTATCAGAGATTGCGTAAAGGCTCGAAATAACCTTGAGGGGAAGGTGTTAGGCACCCCTCGAGGTCCACAACGGTGGGTCCCTGCCAAAATCGAGTTATATGAATTAGTCCTATAAACAAACAAGCAATTTAGACAAATAGATATTACGTTTAAAACAAGGGGTAAAAGGGGTCATGGGTTTTTCAGCCTATAGGATCACTTCCGTGCAATACTTGGTAATCGTCCCCAAGTTGGGTTGCTACACATAGCATTAGCGCACAGGTCATCATATCCTTTACTACCCGATTACCCTCCCCTTAATGGTTATATAAGTGATTCCAATTAAACGTACTTTATGCGTGCATTACCCGTCCCTTACTTATGGTCCTGGAGGTATTTAGGAGTTCTAGTTAAGGTGGATCTAGACTCTCCTATAGTGTTTAAAAGGAGAAAATCTAAGCGACAAGCAAAAAAAATAGGATTGTCAGATAAAGGAAAAGTTAAAGGCCCACATTTACCTCCACAAATAAGCAGGAAATTGCACGTCTCAAACAACAGTATTTCAGACACTTTAAAAGTTCTATAGCAGGGTATCTAGGTGAGCACAAAGCAGAATATATGCAGTGTTTTTTTTATTAAAGCGAGCCAGAAGGTACTTAATCAGTTGCCTACTGATTTTAGAGCGAGCTAACCTGGGCAGTTCACAAACAGTTGAACAAAGCACAATTTTATAATTTCAAGATTTTAGTCATCCTACAAGCTTGCCTAGGCGTGGACCAGAGATGTCCTATAAACATGATATCTAATCGTTAATCAGAATGCAATAAACCAGTAAATGATTTTATGCAGGCAGTTTGGGTTCATTAGTTCATATAGGCATTCTGTCTAGGTGCTAAAATAATCACAAACGTTACGGAACTAATTTTATATCTAAGTCTGATATCTGGGTGTTGAGATTATTTTTATATGTATTTCTTATAGGCATGATTGCTACTGAAGAAACTGATTTTGTATACGATTTAGTTGCAGGTATGATATCTGGGTGAGTGCAATAAATGTCCTAGAACATGGTTTCTAATGCACATAGGAGAATTTATGAACACGATTGTTAAGGCCGCATTAGCAACAACCTAGAGACAGGATTTCTAGCGCGGATATGAACACGCATAAATAGAAATTTAGAGCGAATGGCATGATGAACCTATAAGAATGTTTTCTAATGCACACAACAACCTATAGGCATGGTTTCTAATGCAAGTAGATGATCATAACAGTCCTAAAAGCAAGATTTCTACCCGATCTCCCCACAAGATATATATAAAAGTCCTTCCCATTTTACTAATATCCCCAATATCTGTTTTACAAGAATTGTTATTACAGACCAAAAATGAATGGATTACAGAAATGAGACTGCTAAACTATAGGGATCCTGGATAGGCCCTAAAGTAAACCTGGGAAACCAGGTGTTCAACCAAGTATGAACATGCCAATATTCTCATAGTGCACCCAATAGTATCCTGGTGTGTCAAAGTTCCCAAAGGCCTCAGAGACCCCGGGCAATGCTCACACCAGGAAACTTTTAACGAAAATATTTTTGTGAGCAAGTTTTGGAGAGCCAGCCCCATTGTGTCAAAGTTCAGAGGAGTCTCTTGGACTCCTAGGCAGTGCTCACACTGGAGGGGCAGGACCCTAAGTGTTCTAACAGTAGGAGTTGAAAACAGGTGATAGTTTTATGACAAGAGTCTGGAACCTTGAGGAGGGGGTAAAATAGGAACAAACAGAGTCATTTTAAAACTTAATATCACACAAAAGACCCAGCAATCAAACAGTAGACAAAAGCAAGATCACAATCACTTCAAGCAAAGCTTCACATTGCATAGATTCAACTTAGTTTACTAGTTGTTACTAGGTGAGTAGATGGACATGTATTAAACAAGGAAATGGCATGATGGGATCAGATTACCAATCAGAAAGTCATATACAAGGGGGCAGCAGTGATTAGGAGCATGGGAATCAGACATCTTTTTGGGGGCAAACACTTAAAACAAGGCAGAAAACATGCCAGTTGAGAAACAAATAGACATAGGTCTAATTTACATACAAGCAAACATGTAGACATGCTGGAAGCAGGAAACACATAGGTCTAGTTAATACAGAAAGTAAACATGCTGAAAGCAGGGAACACATAGGTTTAATTAAGACAGAAGTAGACATGCTGAAAGTGAGAAGCACATAGGTCTAGTTAAAACAGAAAGTAAACATGTTGAAAGCAGGGAACACATAGGTTTAATTAAGACAGAAGTAGACTTGCTGAAAGTGGAAGCACATAGGGTCTAATTGAATAGCAATAAACATGCTGATTAGGAACAATAATATAAAGCACATAGATCTAATTAGATAAAAGTAGACATGCTGATAACAGGAAACACACAGATTTAATAACATAGAGGTGGAATGATAGCAAAGTGAAAACATACCAATTAAGAGATAGCAAGAGGAAAGTAAGCAAACAGGATCCAAGGGTCTAGCCTTGGCTTCCAGCAGGCTAGACAGTGCAACAAACAAAGAGTAGGAAGATTGTGATGGAGGATAAGAGCAAGAACTTTGTGTGTTTCTCTATGTCTGTGTGCGTGTGTGTTAAAGAAAAAGAGTGAGGCTTATATAGCATTGAGTAGAGTAGAGTAAATAAGGTAAAGCAGTTTAAAGGTTTGCAAATAAGGCAAAGAAAACAATAAGTCAATCAATTAGGCATGACAGGGCCAATCAATAGACAAAAATCATGGGATTGTATCCAAAATAACTCGGAATTGAGGTCTAAATAAGGTAAGTGATACGTCTGATAGCCAATTAGAGTCAGAACACTAAAAATCCGGCAAGTAACAAGCAATTAGTCACACAAATAAGGTAACACAAGTAAATTAGTGACCAATCTGGAGTTGGTAAGTCAATCAGCCCACGAATTAAGCTTAGCAAGAACAATTACGACAAGTAGTACCAATTAGGAGTCCCAAAAATAAGGAAAGTAAATAAAATTACAGGAAGTAATCGCCTCAGTAAACAAAGCAAATTTCAAACCCTAGGCAGTTTAGGTACTAAGTCAATCACTCAAAATAACGGGCAAATATTGGAACGAACAATGAAACAATCAAACAAACTAAAAACTGGAACATAGTCATGCAAGAATCAGTAGAAAAAGAGAATCAAACACATAGGAATTTTTTAGAAAAGTTTCGCAGAAACAGACGAAGTGAAACCTAGTTCTTAGAGAACATTAGGATCGATTAACAATAGGGAAAACAGAAAATTTTTAAGGAAAAATGTTGTAGGAACTCGAAATATTTTCAGGTCCAAAGAGATCCGAACAAGCAGATAATAAGGAAGCAAAACCCTAATCCGGAGGGGTACTAGAATCGATTAACAATAAAGAGAACAAGAGATTTTTTTTTAAAAAGAAAACTACTGGATCAACTCAAAATCACTCCAGATCTACAAAAGATCTTAACAGTTTCACGTTGAAAATATGAGGGTTTTGAGAAAAGAGGCGGGGTACAGGAAAATCTAACCACAGCCACAAAACCAACGATACTCACAAACGTTGATGAACACAAGGCGGTGTTCATAAGGAAACGAAAAGCCTAGGTCGACACTGAGTCGAACCTTTTTGAGGTCTCCTTAGACAACAACGAGAAATCGAACAACCAGCAGAAGTAATAGGTTAGATAGGGTAGAAAAACCCCAAATAACCCCATATTTGGTTAGGAATTGAAGGGGTTTGGGAGGTTTAGGGGTGACGGCGCATCTAGGGTTTGGGTGGTCTCAGAGAGAAGAGAGAAGATGGGGATTTAGGGACGGCGATTGTGGAGAATGACTAGGGTTGGGGGGCGTTTGGGTTAAAAAGGAAAGGGTGATTGTGGACCGTTGATCTCAGAGATCAACGGCCATAATTAGAAGGGATTTGGGTCGGGTAGAGGTCATTTCGTCTTGGACTGGGGTGGTTGGGCCTTAGGTTAATTTAAATTGGGCTGGGGGCGGGGGTCTGAATTTCAACCTAATTAAAGGGCTATTTGTTAAATACCCAACTAATTAATAAAATAATTTGTAAAAATAGTTAATTAAATGATAAAATTGATTTTTATGCACGAAGATGATTTAAAATAATTACTTAATATTATAAAATATAAAAAATCATTTTTTTATAGATAATGCAGTTATGCATATGTATGGGCTATTATTGCAAAATATGCACTTAAAGTCCTAAAAACACAAATGTAATTGTAAAAAAAATACAATTAATATTTGAACACTCATATGATCATAAATGATGAATATATGATCATAAATGATGAATTTAGGTGACTAAATCATTATAAAGTAATATGAGGGATAATATTGAATATTTATATAATTAAAAATACAGAAATAAATTGATTTAAGGACTTTAAAATTATAGAAAAAATTGTAATCTGTTCCTCCCTTGCCGGGACATATTTACTTATACTGTCGTTTCCCTTGCCGGGATAGTGTAGTTCTTTATTGATCCCTTGTCGGGACTCTTGTTATGATTGTTGTTGATTGTTTTATTTGGATCGGGTTGCACGCCGCAACAGTGATATAAATGGATCGGGTTGCACGCCGCAACAATAATATAATGGATCGGGTTGCACGCCGCAACAATGATATAAATGGATCGGGTTGCACGCCGCAACAGTGATATATATGGATCGGGTTGCACGCCGCATCAATGACATAAATGGTTCGGGATGCACGCCGCAACAATAATATAATGGATCGGGTTGCACGCCGCAACAATGATATAAATGGATCGGGTTTCACTCCGCACAGTGATATATATGGATCGGGTTGCACGCCGCAACAATGATATAAATGGATCGGGTTGCACGCCGCAACAGTATTATTATTATTTTGTTGTAGATTTTGAATTGTTCTCTCATATTTCTCTTGAGTTCCTGCTGGATTTGACATTTTTCCCCGTAGCATGTATCCCCTCCCATCTTTCTTTGTTTATTTCCTGTTTTATTTTCCGCTGTATGTTATATAGCTGCACAGGTTTATCTGGGGTCTGGTCCTAGCCTCATCACTACCTCGCCGGGGTTAGGCTAGACACTTACCAGCATATGGGGTCGGTTGTGCTGATACTACACTCTACACTATGTGGAGATCCCGGAGCAGCTTTTGGACAGTAGCGCTTGGGAAGGCTGCCTTCAGTCAAGATAGAGATCCCGAGGTAGTCCTGCAGGCGTCCGCAGGCCTGGCGTTCTCTTCTATCTTATTATGTGTTCTGTTTTCACTTGTTTCCGAGACAGACTGTATTTCATTTTCAGACACTTGTATGTAGTACTCATAGACAGTCCGTGATATTGTGACACCAGATTCGGGGTAGAGGAGTATATTGGCATTGTAGTATGGGCTTGATTATTTTTTTTAGCTGTTTAAGTCTTCCGCTTATTTCTGTTTATCGTAAATTTTAAATTGTTGATTACATGTTAATTCAAGTTGTTAAAACGGATTAAATGAAAGAGTTAGTGATTTCTATATTTCGCGGCTTGCCTAGCTTCTACGAGTAGGCGCCATCACGACTCCCGAGGGTGAAAAATCCAGGTCGTGACATATATATATATATATATATATATATATATATATATTATATATATCAAAATATTTTTAAATGGCAAGAGGCCTTGACAAAAAAGAAAATAAATACAAAAAAAAGAGAAAAAGCAAAACATCTGCGAGGCATCTAAGTAGCCTGCCCTCACTAGAGCCCTCATTACCGGACCATCAGGGTCTTCTCTGCCCTCGGATCCGCCGCGGACCCTCGGAGTCTTCTTCTTCTTGCACGGGGTAAGCCAACTTCTTGGCCTCAGCTCGAGCCCATTATCACTTACGATCTCGGCTGGCAAATCGAAACCCCGAGCATGAACCTCTTCGAGGGCCTCCCTTTCGGGACTGCGCTTCTCATACTCAACAATGTCTTTTCAAGTGGTCATGGGCTCCCTCAGCTTTGGCTCTATACCAGGCCACCATCTCGTGGGCTTCGAGCTTGGGTTCAGCTACCGACTTGGCCTTTTTAAGCTCCTTAGCAAGGGTCCCCCGATCGCTACAATCGAGCCTAGTTGAGATTGGAGCTCCTCGGCTTTCTGGGACTGTACCTTAGCCTTCTCCTCATCATTCGAAGTTGAGCATCTGCCGAGGCCAATACTCCGGGCGATTTCCTTTTCCAAGGCCAAGTGGTCCATTTTTCTTTTCACTCTTCGCCTCGACCTTGATAACGTCCATCTTGGCCGAAGCTGGACGATCCGATCAATCTTCTGTTGGACCTACGGGTTCTGACTGTTAGTCACTGTGTCTAGCTCCTCGTCTCTAACTTTTAAAGAATTTTAACTGTTTCCACCAGGTCGGCGTGTCCTTTCTAGCCGCGTCTAACTTGGCTCGAAGGCTCTTAACCTCTTTTCACGTTTCTCACTGAGAATTTGCAACATTATCTCTCTTCTCGATGAGCTCTCTTGGCTTCAGCCTCAAGTTGCCTCAGTTCTTCTTCAACAGAGGGAAAAGTCTCGTGGTAAAGTAACGAGGCCCTGCAAATATAAAGAAGATGTTAGGATCACCAATAACAGAGTTGAAAAATTGAAAAGGTGCGGGTGACAACCTTACCCGGTTGAAGCGCATGTTGTGCTTCGTTGAACAGGCATGGGGAATCCACCTCATTCATTTTTGCCTGGTCGGCTTCGGTCACCAGTCACCAGGAGGTAACTAGCTACCCCAACAGGTGCGGAAAGAACCCGGCATTCTCCAAAACGGTGATAATGATCGACTGATTCCGATCAGGATCTACACTCGGGACAGGGAAGCGTTGACTAGTCTGGGATCAATTAGATCCACCTGCCCCCGAGGGCGGACTTTTCCTCAGTATTCTAAGTCACCCATCCAGTGACATCCTCCGTGGCAGTGGAGTCCCACGCCATCAAAAAAGCTTTGAAGGGGATCGTCCACTCCATAGACCCCTTATTTGACCGCTCGTTATTGTTTGAGCTTCACCAAACATCAAGTCCGTGACGAAGGGATCCCATTATGTCAATGACATCGGGTGGGAAAACAGGCATCTTTGAGGGTTCTCGACCCTACTGTTGCATCGAACCTCTTCAATTTGGGGGGGATTGGCCCCTGTGTTTTCCCTATCGGTTGACACCCGTTCCTTAGGAACTGATGGCTCTTGGTTCACTAAAGTTTCGTCCTCCTCAGACTCGTCCGGAGCTGGTGGAGTAAGTCCGAGTCAAGCACTCGGGAGCTGGAGGTTTTTTTTTGCTTACGGACCAACCTCCTCCGGTCTTCTCTCCCCAGCTCAGGGAGCTCGAGCTCCTCCTTCTTCTCCTCCCAGCTCACAACAACGAACGCATGTTGTGCTTCGTTGAACAGGCATGGAATTCCACCTCATTCATTTTTGCCTGGTCGGCTTCGGTCACCGTCACCAGGAGGTAACTAGCTACTCCAACGGTGCGGAAAGAACACCGGGCATTCTCCAAAACGGTGATAATGATCGACTGATTCCGATTCAGGATCTACACTCGGGACAGGGAAGCGGTGAACTATGTCTTGGATCGAATTAGATCCGACCTGCCCCCGAGGGCGGACTTTTCCTCAGTACTTAAGTCACCCAATCCGGTGACATCCTCCGTGGAAGTGGAATCCACGCCATCAAAAAAGCTTTGGAGGGATCGTCCACTCCATAGACCCCTTATTTGACCGCTCGTTATTGTTTGAGCTTCACCAAACATCAAGTCCGTGAACGAAGGAGATCCTTATGTCAATGACATCGGGTGGGGAAAACAGGCATCTTGAGGGTTCTCGACCCTCACTGTTGCATCGACCTCTTCAATTTGGGGGGGATTGGCCCTGTTGTTTCCCTATCGGTTGACACCCGTTCCTTAGGAACCGATGGCTCTTGGTTCACAAAGTTTCGTCCTCCTCCAGACTCGTTCCGGAGCTGGTGGAGTAAGTCCGAGTCAAGCACTCGGGAGCTGGAGGTTTTTTTTTTTGCTTACGGGACCAACCTCCTCCTTGGTTTTCTCATTCTCCCCAGCTCAGGGAGCTCGGAGCCCTCTTCCTCTTCTTCTCTTTGGCCTCCCCCAGAGCGGGAGACTCAACGGGAAGTCCTCCTCACCAACCGGAGGCCTAAGCTTGACCGTCCTTAGGGCAAACCTGAGAAAGAAAGTAAAGGGAATAAGAACTTTGATATAAAAGGAGAGGCCTAACACAACCTGATCGGGAAAGTGATCTTACCATGGAACGGGCCTCCCAACGGCCTTCGAGAGTTCCCGCCACGAGCGCTCAGAGTAGGGCATTTGAGAAACGATACCCTCGACCCGCCCTTCAGTCGAGGAACAGCATTTGGAACCCGAGCAACGGCTGCACCACCACAAATACCAATAAGAAAAGAGAAAATAAACATAAATCAACATTCAAAGGGAAAGTTCCACTTAACGTCTTGTATTCTAGTTCTCAGGGAATGGCATGCATTCCGCGGAATCAGGTCCGAAGTCCTCACTCGTACAAAATGACCTTTACTAGCCTCGATCCCGGTCTTGTGGATACTAGAGAATGGGGCTTTGCTGGCCCGACACACAAGCTTTATCAACCCCCCCCCCCCAGAATAGTCGGGACTGTAAAGACGAAGTAGGTGATCCACGATGAACTGACAGTCGTCAATTCTTCTCACGAAAGAACTGGAGGAGGACACGATCCTCCACATTAATGGATGGGCTGACCGAGGCATACCTCGTACCTATTGTTAGGAAGTCTATTGATGACCGGTCCACTGTCCCCAATGTGAATGGATAAGTCTTAAATACTGGAGGTATCCCTCGACATGGATGGTAATGGCCTCCTCGGGGTCGGGGACCACTAACGATTTTATTTGGCCCGCTTCCGAACCGTAGGGAGGATCTCTTTGGTAATCGAACAGATATATCTTGAGAAATCTTTGCACCGACCCGGTAACGGAAGAAGTTTTTCAACTTTGAAATCATTATTTACTAAGCATCCCCGAGGACGAACATTTTCAAGAAAGAAGGGTTGATGAATAGACTTCTGTCTTGGGAAAAGACGGGTGAAAAGTTTTGCAAAGGACCTTGAGTAACGGGGGTAAAAAGCACTCAGATTATTGAAATTCTAAGGGTACGAGGGTAGGAGTTTCTGATAAAAAGTAAAAATGAGCAAAGGAAGAGGTATTTTACAGCAGTTAGAGCGATTTCGCGTCCAGGGATAGCCGACCGGCGGCCGACATGCATTAAATGCATTACAACATGACTGACGAGACGTTTGGGGTCGTTTTGTCGTTTCGGCCGCGATGTGTCGAGGTAGGAATCGGAAGTTCATGTCGGTTTCTTCATCATTTAACCTACTGAGAAACGAGGGGGAACGTCTATGTATACGGGGTAAAACCAAGCTCATGATGCATCTCGACTTCCGACAAGATAAGCCTGGCTCGAGATGTGCTGGAAAGGGAACAAGATCAAGCCAAAAGTCCCATCGAGCCAGAGCCCGGGGACACGACGCCTGCCCTCGGGAATATCGAGGTCATAGTTCCAAAGTCGGTCCTAGCCTCGAACAACTTCACTTGTTTCCCCTTGTTTGGTTTGTGAGTGGAGAACTTTTACTAGAAAATATTTTCAAGTGTTTGGTTAGATAGTAGAAAATATTTTTTTTATGTTACTCTCCTCACCCCCTTCCTCCAAGTCCCCATGTTTCCTTGCTCCCCCCCCCCCCTAAATACTCAACGTTTGCAGGACTCTATTTTCTACAACAATTTAATTATTCTTCTAAAAATTCAGACAAACCCAAAGGAACTAATGTGCTGCTTTACTTCTTTACGCAAAACAACGTTGAAATTTATGATCCATAACTATAAAGAAGATACTCTGTTTTGGTTGAAAAAGAAAGGTTAACACCTTATTTATTTTAAATAAATACCATTTTAAAAAATTATATTCTATAGATACCTTTTAATGTTTATAGCAAAATATTTAATTTTGGTTACCTCCTGCCCCTAAGCCACTAAATACGCTATTCAGTTACACTATTTTCTTTCTCTCTCTACTTTGATACATGTCATTTTCTTCCCCCATTTCCTGAAAACACGATGCTCAATCTCAATATTCATCTTACCCACATCACCTACCATTAGTCAAAAACGGTGCTTTGCCTCTTTCTCTTCACGATGCTCTGACTCAACAGTGTGTGATGGCGAAGTAATGGGTCTCGAGGTTGCTCCAATGAAATCAATTTGCATTCTAGCAGGCTTTTGATGCTGAAAGTTGTTCAAATGGAATTCTTCCCTTCCACCATTGACAAGCTCTTGTAGATTGTGTGCTGGGGCGTCTGAGGACGATAGAGCTCCACTGGCTTTACCGGCTTCACATTACTGAATTGCGCCCAAGAAGCAGCATGTATTCCATCTAGGGTTTCGTCAATCTCGATCTGAAAATGGCATCTTCAGCTGCAGTTTCGGCACCCCTTGCTGCTCCTTCATCTAAAATCGAGACAAATTCCTCTCACCCATCTCAAAATTTCTGTTAATATATTTCAGTGTATTTTCAACATATCACGTTGTATTTTCATGTATTTCATTGT
Organism: Nicotiana attenuata; assembly: GCF_001879085.1. NCBI lineage: Eukaryota > Viridiplantae > Streptophyta > Magnoliopsida > Solanales > Solanaceae > Nicotiana > Nicotiana attenuata. Next base: position 20,726 of record NW_017672845.1, read on the forward strand.
ATTCATTGACTTTTTTTTCATTGTAATTCAATGTATCTCGCTGTATTCCATGTATTTAATTGTATTCACTGTCTTTTTTTCATTGTATATTAATGTATCCCGCTGTATTCTATGTATTTCATTGTATTCACCGTTTCGCTATATGCCATGAATGTATTCATATGTTTTTTTTAATTAATATAATTTATGTATTCAGATGTATTATATAATTTCTCTGAAGATTGCTACGTTTTTTGGTATTTTTCGGTTGAGAATCTTCTTTATAACTGAAAATACAAAATTTGTGTGTAATAATTGAGCTTGTTGAGTTATTTTAGGAGTCTATTATGTTAATTGATTCACTTTCCGTTTAAAAACAGTGTAATCCCCTGTTTCACGCCGTGAATACAGTCGAATACAGTCGAATACAATAATCTGTCCAGCTGTAATCCCATGTTTCATGCCATGAATACAGTCGAATACACTCAAATACAACAACTGATTGGACTTCCCTGATTCACGCTTATTTTTGCTACTGTATTCATGAATACAGTAGCTTAAATACATCTAATACATCTTATAACAACAGAAAACGTATCTACAATCCGTAATATTGCAAATGGTATCTATAGATAGCTAATTACCACTAAAAGATAGTGCTTTATGAAAATTTCTCAAGAAAGTACTATTTCCATAACATGAAAATAAAATAATTATTTTATTGAAATAAATGAAAATACTTTTTCTATTTCATGAAAAGAAAAAATACTCATTTTGTTGAAATGAAAGAAAATACTTTTTATACATCATGAAAAGAAAGTACTTTTTTTGTTAAAATGAAAAAAAAATACTTTTTTATATCATGAAAAGAAAATACTCATTTGTTGAAATGAAAAAAAAATCTATTTATAACATGAAAAGAAAGTATTATTAATACTATTTTTATTTAGGATGGGGTAGGGGGCGAGGGTGGGGGTGGGGCGGGGATTTGGGTGGGGATAGGGAATAGGGTGGTGAATGTGGAAAAAGAGTTTTGGAAAATATTTTTCCTTCTCTTGATAGGGAAAACATTTTCCTTGAATTGGAGAAAAATAAATACATAAAGAAAATGTTTTTCAAACACTTAAACTAACCAAACATAGGAAAATTAGAAAATATTTTCCAAAACATGGGTCAAGGTAAAACTCTAAGATCAAGGTTGGGCATCATCATGGGTCCATTTGGGCTGATGATTTTTGATGGGTTACTTGGGCTAGCCCAAAACAGTCCATTTTCAAAATTGTTCTAGCCCAAACCCATTAAAACTTGGACAGGTTATGGTATTTACATAAGGGATGTGTTGTTTTTAGAGAATGTATGGTATCTCAAACAGTATTGATGACCAAATGCTCTTTCCGGGGATTTGGATAC
>NW_017672845.1:22413-40689 GCF_001879085.1 Nicotiana attenuata
TGGCAACTTGCACCACTGATACTCCGAACCAACTATTGAGGGCTGTACACGATACAGATGGTAATCCCCTACAAGTAAACACCAGGTACTTCATATTTTCAGCTATACGGGGAGCTGGCGGCGGAGGTGTACGGCTTGCTAATCTTGGAGATCAAGAAGAAAACGCTTGTCCCACAGCGGTGGTGCAATCCCGCAGTGATCTTGATAAAGGTACTGTTCAATTATGTGTTTTAATTAATATGTGATCATCTCGTATAAAAGGAGCGCAATTTTTTGATGATTTTAGTTATATTATATGTCTCAACAGGTATAGCAGTCTACTTCAGACCTAAAGAGCCCAGACATCAGGAGATTGTGGAGTCATCTTCATTAAACATCAACTTTTATCTTGATTATTATGAGTGTGCTAACCTAACTGTGTGGAAAGTAGACAACTACCCTAAACCTCCAAAGCACAACACCATAAGCACAGCTGCAAAGTTGGGAAATCCCCTGGATGTGAATAGCTGGTTTCAAATTAAGTCTCTTGGTGGCTCGACGTATAAGCTAGTCTTCTGTCCCTATGGAGAGAAGTTTACTTGCCAAAATGTTGGCATTGCCGAGGAAAATGGATATAATCGTTTGGTTCTTGCAGAGAATGCAAAGGCCTTTGTGTTCATAAAGCATGGCGGAATCGGAAAGGCTGTAGCATGATCATGAATCTGCTTTGTAATAAAACTAAGTAGTGTAAAACATGTACTAATGCAGGGTCTATGTCTTCTCTGTGTTCACTGGATGTAAGAACAAATATTGATGTTATGTAGGCCTAATAAGTGCCCTATGCATGCCTTATTCCCTGTAGGGGTGTTTATGGTTCGGTTTGGATCGGTTTTTCTCTGAAAAGAAACCAAACCAAGTAAGTCGGTTTTTCAAATATTAGAATCAAACCAAGCCAATTAAGTCGGTTTTTTCTCGATTCGGTTTATGTCGGGTTTTGTCGGTTTTTCGGTTTTTTCGGTTATTTGTCGGTTTTTTCTTAAATATAAGACATATACTACCAAACACAAATTCCGGCGACCACGTTTTTAACATAAAACTATCAAATCAATTGCCCTTTGAGAAATCTATTATTTACTAAAATATATTAATGATAATTGAATCAAATAGTGATGAATAATTTAAGGACTCAATTAATAAAATATTTTTTTTATCATGAAATGAATTCTTACACTTACAAAAGAAAACTACCAATCAAACTAGAATATAAAGGTAAAAAATTGTACTAAAAGTGCAAACGATTAACATTCACCATACAAATTTTGAAAACTTTGTATAAAAATATACATATATATAGGTGTAATAATAAATTTGAAATAGCTAATCCTATAGTCGGTTTGGTTCGGTTATTTTTGGTTATTTTTTGATTAAAACCAAAACCAAACCAAATTTGATCGGTTTTTAAAATTCAAAACCAAAACTAAACCAAACCAAAAAATATCGATTTTTTTGGTCGATTTTGTTTGATTTTCGGTTTGGTTCGATTTTTCGGTTTTTTATGAATACCCCTAATTCCCTGTAATAGTAATGCTGCACTCGTATTTTTCCTAATATATCTTCAATTTTTATTTCATAAGTTTCGGACTTCGTATATCTTATAAAACAAAAATAAAAAAGTTTTAGGCATTTTCAAATGGATGAAAAAAGTGCATTTTGAAATGGTTTCAAAAACGAAGAAGTATTTGTAGAATATGCGTGTCCTAGCACGCACTAGAAAACAAAAGGCTAAGCTCTTGTCGTCGAAGGGTACTTTTAGTGTAACGATCCGATTGGTCGTTTTGCTTTTTAGAACCTCATTCCCCTAAATAAGACTTCTCGTACTTGCTTTTACTGATTTAAGTCTCGCGGGGATGGTTGGTTCGGGATTTGGAAAGTTTGGGTTGAAATCGGAACACTTAGTTCCTTAAGGTTGGCTTAAAAGGCCAAATTTGACTTCGGTCAATATTTTGGGTAAACGGCCACGAAATCAGGATTTGAGGGTTCCAACAGCTTCGTATGATGATTTCGGACTAGGGCGTATGTCCGGCTCGGGTTTTGGATGATCCGGGAGCGTTTTGGCGCCTAATAGTGAAAGTTGATTCCTTAAGGATTTTGAAGTTCTTAAATATTTGGTATGGAGCGGGTTTCTATGTTATCGAGGTGCGAATAGAATTCCGAGATTGGGAATAGTTTCGTATTTTCATAGTTGTTTGACTAGTTTGGATCGATGGGCATCAGTTTGTGGCATTGGAGTGGCGTTGGAGCTGTTTAAACTTCGGAGCGAGGTAAGTCTCCTGTCTAACTCTGTGAGAGGGAAACTACCCCTAGGTGATGTAATTGTTATGTGCTACTAGTTGTGGGTGCTACGTACGCACGAGGTGACGAAAGTCTGTACGTAGCTAAAGCATGTTATGTCCGGGTAGACTTAGGATTTTATCATGAAATATTTTAATTACTTGAACTTATTCTGCTGGTTAGTTAATTGAAATTATAATTGACCTTGAGTTAGAAATTACAAATATCTCAGGCCATGACTTATCACCTTGAGTTGTTAGCAAAAAAATTCGAGAAATGATAAAGGTTATACTCACTTATACTCATGTACTGAATTGTAAGCGCGTGTCTCATAATTTTGAAATTTCCTTCATTTCTTGTGGAGGGGGCTGAATGCCTCGACAAAATATAGATGCATCTATGGATCGTGCCACACGTCCCTTGGCAGTGTACACATTATTCTGAACCGGGCGGAACGACCTCGGCAAAATCGTACGTTATATCGCTAGTATTCAGAATATTCACGAGATAGACCTTCCACCGATGCCCGACATTTTATGGTATTCCTCATTTATCTGAGAATGACACTTAGCATTTTCTGAGCTGTTAAGGTAGAATACAAGATTTAGAAGTTCATACTTTAAAAGAAAATATTTGGGAGACTATGTAACTTACATATTTACCCTATCATTGTCGTATGTTTCATATCTGCTTAGGCTTTTATTATATTGCTTTATTGGACCTCTTGTAAGTGTCGATGTCAACCCCTCGTCATTACTTCTCCGGGTTAGGCTAGATACTTACTAGGTACGCGTTGATTTACGTACTCATGCTGCACTTCTGCACTAAATGTGCAGGATTTGAGAAGTCATTTGGTGATCATCTTGGCGCGTAGGCGTATCGGTCGTGGAGACATTATGTGAGCTGCAATTCAGGCTACGCATCGCAGTCAACCGAGTCCCCATTGTACAATTTATTTTATCCTGTCTTATTTACATTCTGGACAGATGTTGTATTATTGTTGTACTCCTTAGAAAATGCTCATGCACTTAAGACACCGGGTTTTGGGGACTTCTACTAGATGTTTAGTATGGTAGTTCACATAATTACTATCATTTCACCCTGTAAATTTATTTCATACTATTTAATTAATGGAAATTATGATTTCAAAAGTAATAAAATGAGTAAATAATTTGATAAAGCGACGTTGGCTTGCCTAACGGCAGCGTTAGGCGCCATCACGGCCTGTAGTGAATTTTGGATCGTGACAAATCTACAACTGTTCTGTTAGTTAGGGTAGGTTTCCTTATTTTATGAAAATAAATCAAAAAAATACTGAACCGTACCTAATAAATTTGCATATGGAAAATATATTTATGTATTAAGTTTAAAAATAATAAAGCACTATTTTTTTCCTTCGGTCTTGGACTTATGAGAATGGTTACAAGCCAACAAATAATAAAGATCAAAATCCCAATTTCCAAACCTATTATGGTACTCCTACGAAAATTAAATTATTTCTATCATATTCACTAGGAAGACAAAGTATTCTATTGATTATGAGTAGCAAACTACAATGTATTGAATTGTTTCCTTTCGTATGATTTAGATTTATCTTTTTGAATATTTAATCTTCTATAGACTTTATTCTTGAGTCCCAACGTGGATAATATCTTTCTACTTGTGAGATTTATCCTTTTTATCGTCTTTGCATAGTTTCTTTTATGCAAATGTAGAGTAGTTGATAGATCTGTACTCTGCCCATCTTTCATGTTTTCATAATTCATCACCATTTAAATAGTAAAACTGTATAGAGATTATTGGTAAGTCCTATAAAAGTATGTACATTAATGTATTCTACTTTAACTAGTGACTTTTACATGACATTTAAAAAATACCGAAAATTAACCGAATCGTACTGATATCGAAGAGAAGCCGGCATGATTGGGATGATTTTAAAAAATTAAAAAAAATAGTATTGTACAAATTTTATAAAATAACCAGTCGAACCGTACCATTGATACCCCTAGTTCTACCTAATAAAACTTGTGCCTTAGAATCTCAAATTTGGGGTTCCCATTTTTTTTCTTAGAAATAACAGGTTTATATGCACATTAAAATAATAATACTTAGTAGTACTTGTAATATAAAAGTAGACTTTTTCATACAAAAATAAAGAATTCTTTTTAGATAGATAAATAACTTATGCAGTTTGAATAGTCTTCCTAACGTCTGAATTTGTGTTAACATTTTCTTGAATTGAAATTGTTAACATAAGATAATACTCAAGTCGATATACTCAATCAAATAAAAAGACCCGATTCTTTTTCAAATGCTTATATTACTTATAGAATAATGTTAACAATTTCTATAACAGTTGCCTTAGTCGAAAAAAGTTTTATCAAAATTAAAATTGATAAAATCTTAACTAAAACCAACAATGTCTTAAGAAAGATTAAATATGTTTGCTAAATTATCACTTGAAAAAAAATTATTAGAAGAAAACGATTATAAAAGAAATTCTTTTTTTTTTGGTAAATAAAAGATTTTATTACCAAAAGCATTATGTAATGTCAAAGACAAAAACCTGCGGATGAGCAACTATAGCACACAACTAGCACAACTAATATCCTGTCACCACCCCAAACCACCCCGGTCGTGATGGCGCCTATCGCAGTACTAGGCCAGCCGATTCAACATTTAAAACATAACAAATCTTTTTCTTAATTCATTTACTAATCAGATATTATCACAATTCCTTCGTTTGAACATTTCAAAACAAGCGCAAACAAATATTCCAGAACATCAAACACTGCCCGATCCCGGTGTCACTAGTCATGAACCACTAAAATACAGTCTGATACTGTCTACTCAATACAAGATAAGTCTGATAAAAACAAATGCTAAAAGATAGGAAGGAGAAAGGCAGGGCTGCGGACGCCATGCAGCTACCTTGCAATCTCCGAAAATGCTCTAAAGGCAAGAGACAACTCTCACTCGGATGCTCTGGCACCTGGATCTGCACACAAGGTGCAGGGAGTAACGTGAGTACGCCAACTCAATAAGTAGCTATTATAAATAAAGGCTGAGTGCAGTGGCGAGCATTTAAAATCATATACATATCATAACATAAAAACCTTAGTGGGAAGAACAAGATCAAATCAGTAATTAAATTCTGAACATCTAGTAAAAGCTCCAGTTTCAATGAAAAGTTGTAATTACATTTGTTCAACATTTTTAATAGAGGCTCAGTAATAAGAAGAGTGAAAATACTATTTTCATAAAACAAGCCCCTCAGGCAAAGCATCACTCATATATACAGCCCCTCGGGTAAGCCTCTCAGTCACTCGTGACTCAACCATCATCAATCAGCTCTCACGCTCAGCACTCACACCCAATAGATATCTTATAATAACCGCTGCGGCGTGCTCGGAGGGGCTCTTACAGCCCAAGCGCTATATTGCTACGGCGTGCAACCCGATCTAACATATCGCTGCGGCGTGCATCCCGATCCATATATATACTTATATAACGCTGCGACGTACAACCCGATCCATAACTATCCTCACAATCCGGCCCACGGCCTCACTCACTCATCAACCTCACAAGCCACACGGGCATCTCAGTGCAAACTCAGGGAACTCAGCCCAAAACACTTTCATAAATATTTAAATAGAGTGATAAACAAGATTTAACAATAAACAGGTATAAACCATGACTGAGGATAATGCTTTCTATCAAAAACAATGTGAGGATAACAGTAAAATGCCCCTGAGGGTCCAAAATGTACAGCACAAGGCCCGCGGCCTCACTCACTCATCAACCTATCAAGCCACGCGGGCATCTCAGTGCAAACTCAGGGAACTCAGCCCAAAACACTTTCATAAATATTTAAATAGAGTGATAAACAAGATTTAACAATAAACAGGTATAAACCATGACTGAGGATAATGCTTTCTATCAAAAACAATGTGAGGATAACAGTAAAATGCCCCTGAGGGTCCAAAATGTACGGCACAAGGCCCCAAACATGGCATTCAACCCAAGTTAACAGAATCATTTCTAAAACACATAGATATCATATAGAGTTTATCAAAATATGCAACTCTACAGTTGCCAGGGGATGGACCAAGTCACAATCCCTATGGGTGCACGCCCACACGCTCGTCACCTAGCTTGTGCGTCATCTCATTATCAAAATAGTACGAAATTCCACGGTTTCATACCCTCAGGTCTACATTTACAATCGTTACTTACCTCAAACCGAACGAAAATATACTCCACAATGCCCTTGCCTCTCGACTCGACCTCAAATCGCCCTGAATCTATCCAAAATCAGAATCATATCATCAATACATGCCAAAGGAACAAAGCCTACACGAAAATTATCAAATTTGATCAAAATTCCCGAAATTGGCCAAACCCGACCCCCGGGCCCACGTCTCGGAATACGATAAAAAATCACAACACTAGAATCCTTATCCTCTCATGAGTCTATACATACCAAAATCATCAAAATTGGACCTCAAATGGCCCCTCAAATCCCCAATTTCAAGCCCCAATCCTCCAATTTCTTCTCTAATTTTCCCACTAAAACATGATTAAACAATGGAATAATCGTCATAAACATAAGATACAAGGTCCAAGTAGCTTACCTCACTGAAAACACTTAATTCCCCCTTGAAATCACAATCCCCAAGCTCCAACTCGTCCAAGAATGTGAAGAAAATGGTTGTAATTCGCGAAGTGATGCTTTTATAGTTTCTGCCCAGTGATTTCCGCATCTACGGACAATATCTCGCACCTGCGGGTCGCTTCTGCGCCAAAAAATCCACACCTGCGGAATTCACTTAAGTCCTAAGACGCCGCACCTGCGCCCCAGGTCTCGCACCTGCAGGATTCGCAGATGTTGTCCAGCCCTCCGCTTCTGCGACCAATGTCGCTCTGCTGTCTCCTTTCCGCTTCTGGGGCTCGCACCTGCGGTCCCCAATCCGCAGGTGCGGTTATGACAGAAAACAACAGATTCAGCAGCAACTCCAATTTTTTCCAACTCTCCAGTAACCCTTCAAAATCATCTCGAGGCCCTTGGAACCTCAACTAAACCTACCAACAAGCCATATACCACTATTCAAAAACCTTCTAAACACTCAAAACAACATCAAAACACCAAATCACCCTCGGATTCAAGCCTAAGGATTTCCAAACTTCTGAATTTCGCAAACGATACAAAAACCTATCAAACCTCATCCGACTGACCTGAAATTTTGCACACACATCACAAATGACACAACGGACCTATTCCAATTTCCGAAATTCCATTCCGAACCCGATATCAAGATTTCCACTGCCGACCGGAAAACGCCAAATTTCCAATTTCGCCAATTCAAGCCTAAATCTACCAAGGACCTCCAAATTACATTCTGAACACGCTCCTAAGTCCAAAATAACCTAACGAAGCTATCCAAACCATCAGAATTCACATCCGAGACCTTCTATACATAAGTCAACATCCGGTTGACTTTTCCAACTTAAGCTCCTAAATTAGAGACTAAGTGTCTCATTCCACTCCAAGACCACTCTAAACACAGAACAACCAACACGATATGATGAAATACAGCTGAACAACACATAAAGGAGCAGAAATTGGGAAAACGGGGCTGTAACTCATGAAATGACCGGCCGGGTCGTTACATCCTCCCCCTCTCAAACAAACGTTTGTCCTCTAACGAGTCAAGAAACATACCTGAAGTCTCAAACATGTGTGGATATCTGATCTGCATCTCCCACTTGGTCTCCCAGGTGGCCTCCTCCACGGGCCGACCTCTCCACTGCACTTTCACTGAAGCTATATCCTTTGATCTCAACTTTCGAACCTGCCGCTCCAAAATAGCCACTGGCTCCACATCGTAAGTCAAACCACCATCTAACTGAACCGTGCTGAAATCCAAAACATGAGATGGATTGCCAATATACTTCCGGAGCATAGAAACATGAATTACCGGATGCACACTCGACAAGCTAGGTGGCAAAGCCAGCTCAAAAGCCACCTCCCCAATCCTCTGAAGTACCTTAAAAGGCCCAATGAACCGAGGACTCAATTTATATTTCTTCTCAAATCTCATAACACCCTTCATGGGTGATACCTTCAGTAGAACCTTCTTCCTAACCATGTAAGACACAACACGAACCTTCCTGTCAGCATAACTCTTCTGTCTCGATTCCGCTGTACGAAGCCGCTCCTGAATCATTTTCACCTTTTCCAAAGCATCCTATACCAAGCCTGTACCCAAAAGCCTAGCCTCGCCCAGCTCAAACCAACCTACTGGAGATCTACACCGTCTTCCATATAAAGCCTTATATGGATCCATCTGAATACTCGACTGATAACTCATGTTATATGCAAACTCTACAAGCGGTAGAAAAATATCCCATGAACCTCCAAAATTAATGACACAAGCACGCAACGTGTCCTCCAGTATCTGAATAGTGCGCTCGGACTACCCGTGCATCTAAGGGTGAAAAGCTGTTCTCAACTCAACCTTAGTACCCAACTCTCGATATACGGCTCTCCAAAACTGCAATGTGAACTGAGTACATCTATCTAAAATGATGGAAACTGGGACACCATGCAGGTGAACATTCTCTTCGATATAAATCTCAGCTAACCGCTCTGAGGAATAGGTAGTACACACAGGAATGAAGTGCGCAGACTTGGTCAGCCGATCCACAATCACCCAAATAGCATCGAACTTCTTCAAAGTCCGCGGGAGTCCAACTACAAAATCCATGGTGATCCGCTCCCACTTCCACTCTAGAATATCTATCTGCTGAAGCAAGCCACCCGGTCTCTGATGCTCATATTTCACCTGCTGACAATTGAGGCACCGAGCTACAAATTCCACTATATCTTTCTTCATTCTCCTCTACCAGTAGCGCTGTCTCAAATCCTGGTACACCTTCGCGGCACCCGGATGGATAGAATACCGCGAGCTATGGGCCTCCTCCAGAATCAACTCCCGAAGCCCATCCACATTGGGCAAACATATCCGGCCATGCATCCTTAATACTCCGTCATCACAAATAGTCACATCTCTGGCATCGTCGTGCTGAACTATGTCCTTGAGGACAAGCAAATGAGGATTATCATACTGGCACTCTTTGATGCAATCAACACAGCTTAGATCCGACTGGGCTCCGAAATATCCAACCTCACAAACCGATCGGCCAAGGTCTGAATGTCAACTGCAAGAGGTCTCTCCCCAACAGGAATTTATGCCAAACTGCCCATACTCACCGCCTTCCTACTCAAAGCATCGGCCACTACATCGGCCTTTCCCGGATTGTACAAGATAGTAATATCCTAATCCTTTAGCAGCTCCAACCACCTCCGCTGCCTCAAATTGAGATCCTTCTGCTTGAACAAGTGCTGGAGGCTACGATGATCAGTAATCACCTCACAAGATACACCATAGAGATAATGCCTCCAAATCTTCAACGTGTGAACAATGGCAGCCAACTCCAAATCATGAACAGGGTAGTTCTTCTCATGAGGCTTCAACTGACGAGAAGCATAAGCAATCACTCTACCCTCCTGCATCAACACACATCCAATACCAACTCGAGAAGCATCACAATACACCGTATATGAACCTAAAGCTGATGGAAAAACTAACACCGGAGTTGTGGTCAAGGCAGTCTTGAGCTTCTGGAAGCTCGCTTCACACTCATCCGACCACATTATAGGTGCACCCTTTTGAGTCAACTTGGTCAAGGATGATGCAATAGATGAAAATCCCTGAACGAACCGGCGGTAATAACCCGCCAAACCAAGAAAGCTGCGAATCTCTGTGGCTTAGGACGGTCTGGTCCAACTCTAAACCGCCTCTATCTTCTTCGGATCAACCTGAGTACCCTCAATGGAGACCACGTGCCCCAAGAAAGCCACTGAACTGAGCCAAAACTCACACTTGGAGAACTTTTCTTAAAGCTTCTCCTCCCTCAACCGCTGCAATACCACCCTAAAATGCTAAGCGTGCTCCTCCTGACTATGCGAGTACACCGGATGATCATCACTGAATACAATAACAAACGAGTCGAGATAGGGCCGAAACGCGTTGTTCATCAAATGAATGAACACTGCTGGGGCATTGGTCATCCCAAAAGACATCACAAGGAACTTATAATGACAATATCGGGTCCTGAAAGCTGTCTTAAGAATATCCGAGTCCCTGATCCTCAACTGGTGATACCCTGACCGGAGATCAATCTCGGAGAACACCCTCGCTCCCTGAAGCTAGTCAAATAAATCATCAATACGAGGCAAAGGATACTTGTTCTTGATTGTAACTTTGTTCAACTGCCTGTAATCAATGCACATCCTCATCGTGCCATCCTTCTTCTTCACAAATAAAACAGGCGCACCCAAGGCGAGACACTAGGCCGAATAAATCCCTTATCAAGGAGTTCCTGAAGCTGCTCCTTCAACTCCTTCAACTCCGCCGGTGCTATACGATACAGTGGAATAGAAATGGGCTGAGTGCCCGATACCAAATCAATATCGAAATCAATATCCCTATCCGGGGGCATGCCCAGCAGGTCTGCAGGAAACACATCTGGAAAATCCCTGACTACCGGGACTAAATCAATACCAGGAGCCTCTGCACTAACATCCCTCACAAAGGCTAAGTAAGAGAGACAAGCCTTCCCAACCATCCGCTGGGCCATTAAAAATGAAATCACCCTACAGCGAACAAAATCAGTCGAACCTCGCCACTCAATCCGTGGCACACCCGGCGTAGCCGACGTCACTGTCTTAGCATGACAGTCCAAAATAGCCCGGCACGGAGATAGCTAATCCATGCCTAATATCACATCAAAATCCACCATACAAAGCAACAAAAGGTCCACTCGGGTCTCTAAACCCCCAATAGTTATCACAGACAACCGATATACGCGATCCACAATAATAGTATTGCCCACCGGAGTAGATACACAAACAGATGAAACGAGAGACTCACGGGGCGAATCCAAAGAACGAGCAAAATATGATGACATGTATGAAAAAGTCAAACCAGGATCAAATAACACAGAGGCATCTCTGTGGCAAACTGAGACTATCACACCTCTTTTTTTTGCCACGCAAACCTATTACGAGGTTGAGTTAGAAGAGTTTTTTCAATTGAAGTGATGTTTTGAAAAGGGATTATTTATTATTTAGAGTCGCCGCTTGGAATTGAGTTTTGGTATTCCAAATCACCTTTTATTTGAATCCCTTATCAAAAGGAAGGTTTGACTCGTAATTTATGGGCTATGAAAATAGAAGACTGAGTAAGGAATTCTGTTGACCGAGGGGAAGGTGTATGGCACCCCTCGAGTCCCGTTGTTCTAGCACGGTCGCTTTATTGACTAATGTAAGGCTTAAATTAATTTTTAGCTATTCTTGTATTTTATTGATTATGACTTATTTATTACCGCTTAATTAGTTATTATATTTTATTAATTGTGTTCACCAAGATGCGGAACGAACACAAGGTACTTCTTTGAAATTAAATGTTATACCAAGATACGGAATGTGCACATGGTTATAACATAATTATTTTATATCTAAAGACATCGAGACGCGGAATGCGCACAATTTAAGCATATTAATGCAAGGTTCGGGTATGAACACATGGGCTAATATTTAAAGTACATCTATAAATTTTCTAGCGCTTTAGAAAATTTCATTTATTGGTCTTTCTTAGATCCGAGATATTTATTTGTATGTAAATTTCTTTTACTTATTACAACGAGTCTTAAATTAGTTCCCAACTCATCTTGCTCCCTATTTCAACATATATAAAGATATTCCAATCTTAAAACAAATATTTAAATATGGCATTAATGAATAGATAATCAAATGGGACAAAGTTAAAAAGAGATATTTACATTCATTCTAACTGAACCTTGGAGATAGATAAAAAGATCCAAGAAAAATCTCACACTAAAACACTCCATGTTCCTGGAGCTAGTTTACAGCATTAAAATATTTTCAAGACATATTAAAAGCTTATTATGGAATTCAAGAAGAACACTACGTAAGAGTCAGAAAAATAACGTTTATATACATCTCTAAAAAAAAAAAAAATAGAGATGCAAATTTGATCCAATTTTCAAATGATTAAATATACTAACAGAAAGTTGAGCAACGATTTGTGAATCAAAATAACCATAGATATCCTTTTCACGTCTCAAGTAGTAAAGAAAAAATGAATAATATGAGGTCTCCGTACCATCATACCTTTAACTTTATGAAGATATTAAATCTTAATATTTGTGAAAATTAAATTAATATTCAAGGACTTTTATACTAACAATATTATTTCAAACCCATAATAAAACAAAATATTTAAATTTCAACATAAAAATTCTAACTTAATATTTTATTAACAAATTTCATAACCAATGCAAAAAGAAGACAATATTAATTTTATATTTTTTAACTTGGCAATCTCTAAGAAAACTAGCGAAGCAGTTAAGTACTAACAAAAGATAAATGATCAACAACTCACTACTTATATACTAAAATAATTCTTATAATTAATGTTAACTTTAGTAACAAATGGGTATTCAACTAAGCATAAGATACTTGCACGTACCATCTATGGCATCAAAATCAAGATTCAAAAGAAGCTAGGGAAAGAACTAAACTAAAAAAAATCCTAAATAAGATAAAGATCACATTAAACGTTACCAACACACAAATACATATAAAATTAGAAGATCGAAAAGATAAGAATAGAGGATATGAACCTTTGTAGACGCTTTTAGTAATATAAAGAAAAGAAAATCTCACTTTATACCCATTAATTTTAAACTATTTACCCTTTAATTCCCAGACCCAAACTATTTACTACTCCTACCCATACTCCCAAAACTATTTACCCGCTAGTTTCACTTCCTATATATCTGCCAGAACATTCCCTTCGTGTTGGAATTAATAGTTTGGAACTTTTTCTTCTGTTAGACATTTTGTAGTGCAATAAAATGGGAAAGAACTAAATAATGGCAGTAACATCTAGCTAAGATGAGGTTCTCAACAGAGAAAAAGTTCATCTTCTTCGTTTTCCTGAACTAACAAAACTTTCTTTTGGATCTTTTATTTTCTTCGCAATTTCTTTTTCCAAAATTCCGAAAATTTTCTTTGCTAAAAGAGCTAGGACTCAACTCTGCAAAACCCCAAATGGACGAGGTGGTGGAGGAAGTAGAAAAAGTAAAAAAAGAATTTTGAAGAAACATACAAACAGACACAACAACACATCAATTCCATTCAGGAATATGGCAAATCGACAAGATTAATTTCAGAAGAGAAAAGTTCACTACCAAGATTGAATATCCACCATTATTGGGCTTGAAGCTCATTTATTTTTGAAGATTTCTGTTTGATTCAAAGTGGGTGCTGTTAAATATTGCTTATAGTACCTTCTGGAAGTTCATACTGAAATTTGATAGCATTTGGACCTGATTTGAGGTGATTGAGATCGAAATTTTCAGTTGAAAATCGAAGAAGAACACAGCTACAGTATACCGCTACGGTATACAATATGTTGTAGGAGTATATAGTTATACTGCAACAATATACTATTATAGTATACAATATATTGTTATGGTATACTGTAATAATATGCAAGATACTGTAACAATATGCTGTAATAGTATACAATATACTATAATAGTATACTTATTACCCTTAAATTCACTTGTCTTTTCCCTTTTAATTTGTTTTAAGCTTTTACCCAGCGTGAAGGGCAAATTGAAAATGCAAAAAAAAAAAAAAAATATGGTATGCTATATGATGTAACGGTATACTCTTACAATTAGATCCTTTTAGAATTTTTTTATTGACAACTGATATTATTTTAGTTTAATAATTGAATTATTTTTTTAAACTCATTGCGTACAATTGTATACCCTGTTGGTATAGCTATATACTATACTAGTATCATATGTTAGTTAATATTTTTTTGGTTTTATTAGCTACATTTAATTGGTACATAATTTGATTTTTCTTTAGTAATAATATAAAAAAAAGACTAATAAAAAATAGTGAAAACAGTAAATGAAATTAGATTATGAAGAGAAAAACAATATAAAAAAAAAGAAGTTAAATGAAATTAGAAAAAGAAAAAAGAAAAAAATAAGAATAAAACGAGAAAAAAGAAAAGCAGAAAAGAAAAAAAAGAAAAAAGAAAAGAAAATAAGCATAGAAATAAAAAATAATTGGAGAATAAAGAAAAAATTTCCCACAAAACCTATGGTAGGAAATATAATTAGTTTATGAGTAGGAAAACAAATAGATAGATAAGGGTAAATAGTTTTATTTTTATGGGTAACTGTGTCAAAATCCCTTTCTTTTTCCATCATAAGAAAGTATATTTGAAGCTTCTATTTATGTCCTGAAAGAGCTTGTAATGAACTTATTGAAGTATGTGTCGAGATTCGACATGTCCAATTAAAAAAGGTAATGAACAGATAGATGATAATTCATAATAAGAAGTTGCATGTGTTTACAATATGACTAGGAAAATTTGGAAAGTAGAGTTAGGCATTACCGAATAAGAGAAAATCTAGTAGGCAGTAGTTATGGGACAACAGTGTCGGTGCAACAACCGCATTTTGCTTCTTTAAACAAAAGTTCTCATTAAAAAAAAAAAGTTGTTCTCATTCATCCATTTCGTCTGTCGTAACTGAGTTTGATAAGCTAAAAAGGGGCGAGAGTATTTGTGTGGTTATAAAAGCTTCTCATTAAGGGTAGAATTGTAAGTTTAAGCTAAATTGTTACTAAATTTAGAAAGGGGTCATTCTTTTTGAAACGGACCAAAAAGAAATAGGTTCACATAAACTGAAACAGAGGGAGTATATTTTATATGTTGAGTTGAGATATCAAACTGTGCTTGTCGAATGTAGAATATTTATTGCTACTCGAATTTGCCTCCCTCATGAACAAATGTATTTGATCATAAAAAATGCAGTAGGTTCTATCACATAATATAAATTAAATTCAGCTTTTCAATACCCTTTAACTTCTTTTACCTTAACTTCAGATATTATTTTCTTTCAAATATCACCAAATTTATGTCCAAAAGGCGACACACTTTTTGACTAAAATGTAGGGGTGGACAAACCAAACCGGAAAACTGCACCAAAGCGAAAAGTCAAATCAAACCGATTACAAACTGGAGTAGGTTTGGTTTGATTTGATTTGATATTGAGTAAAAAAATCCGAACAAAAATGACATATAAATATATAATTTTTCTATATACTTCTAAGACTTTTTATAGAATTTTCTTTAAAAAATGTCTAGAAATATTTGCGATTCTCTTATGGGATGTAATATTTAATTAAATATGAAGTGCTACATATTTATTAACTTTAATTAAATAATGGGTTGTATGATCACTTTCTTATCAAGTGTTGTGAAATACGTCAATCTCGTTGTTCTTCCATATTCGTATGCCAAGAGCTATCAAATTCTTATATCTTTTTCGAATTTGAAATGGTATTTCGACAATTTAAAATTAAATAGAACATATCATTATATAGGTTCATATTTATTTTTATGTTTAATTATTAATTTCAGTTAATCTTGAAAGTGTACATCAACATAAAATTATTGACAGACGACTAAAAAATAACTATCATGTGTTACTAAGAAAATTCTTCCATAATAATATTTTAATAGATCATATATTTGTTAATTTTTTAAATTTTTACTAACATACATTTACTTGTCAAAAATTTAACAAGGTAAGATTGAACTAATACTCATATTACAAAAAAAAAAAAACGAAAAACCCAACAAAACCGAATCAATCCAAATCGATATAGTTGGTTTGATTTGGTTTTGATAAAAAACGAACCAACCCAGTCCATATACACCCTACCCAATTTTATTTTCCCGGCTAGTTATCAGCTCAAACTTTTCTTAAGATGGACAGTTGGAATGTTATTGTAACGATCAACCGGTCGTTTTGAGCTCTAATGTGTCGTTCGGCGGTTTGAGACCTTGAGTAGCTTCACTTCATGTTTGTTTACCCTCAAAATCGGATAACAATTAAATTTATACGCGGTTTCAAGGATACGTGATATAACTTGATACAAATTAAGAAAACAAATTAATATTGAAAATTAATGATAAAAAAATAAACGCAAACCACACAAATTGGACAACATGAGCCTTGGAGTTTGATCACCCTCGAGCCACAAAATGCCTCAATCGATGTTAGAACAGAATAACAAGATGATAAAAACTAGAAATAACAGTGTATTTCTTTTTGGTGCGTATTACTATGTGTTTTACAAATGATCAAACCTCCCTTTACGTAGTAAGGGAGTCCTACTCTTGATACAATTCTATAAAAGGTAAAACATCTCATGATATGCTAATTAAACGGCCTCTCCTTGATACGTGCCGAGATTTCCGCCGCGATCTCCAATCGATTGCTGGTATTTCAGCCTTCCATAATTTGGCTCGACAAAGTTCCCACGATCTTGTACGGTCCCGGAGTCACGAGATCGATGATTTAACTTCGCGCCTTGGTTCGATATAACCTGGGTTAGAGATTTGACCTGTCACGTTTCAGTCTCGACTGGTCATACAATAGACGAACGCAATTTAGACCGTATACAGATTGTCCCTTCGTTTTCCGAGAGAAGACGATGTGAAACGATATAAAACTTCCGAGCTTGCTTCGAGAAATCATGACGTAAGTGTAAGCACGTAATTTTTGACCCGCACATTAGAATTACCTTTAATAGTCCTAGTATTTTTAGAATATTTATTTGAGTTTATTTCTATAAGATTTCATTTTTTTATATTAATTTTAATTCTATTTTTGAAGCACAAAAATTGAAAAATACAAAAATAGTTTCATTTTCTCTATTTAATTCAGGTATTAGGTATTTTTGGAAAGATATTATTTTTAACTCATTTTTATTTTTGTATAATCGTTGAAAATACCAAAACATAGTTTCATGTAATAATATAGTTGTTTTAGTTAATTAGGATTGATTTTACGTTTTTATGGTGTTACTTTAGAAAAGAAATTAATACATTTTTTTAAGGCAAATTGCAAGAATTGTAGAATTAAAGGGCCAATTTTATAGCCCAATACCCTTCAACTTGGCAAGCCCAATCTTCTTAGCCGATAACCCATCAGATTTCTTCCTCCCCAAAATCCTATTTTGGAGAACTCTTTTAAAAGCTCTCATCCTCTAAAAACAAGAGAGGTCAGCCGTTCCCCACCCTCTCCATCTCTTCAGCCGCAACCTGCACAAAAACAGAGACAAAAGAGACGGCAAAGAGAGAGCAAAGGCAAAAAGAGCCGCTGCTCATCTCCTTCTTCCTCAAGAATCCAAAACCAATAAAAAAACCTCAATCCGTCCAACCTTTTAATATTCCAATACACAAAAGAGAAGCGGTCGCCCACCCATTATCGAAAATCATCTTGGAGGATTAAGAATGTTCGTATAAGAATAGTAGCAACAACGAGAAGGATGATAATTGGTGTCCATTTCAGCGCGATGATCCGGATTTGAACCATTGAAATTAGACACTCTTGTTTATTGTCAAATAAAAGAAGATTTGACACTGATCATACCTGAAAAGAAAAGCTCTGTCGTCCCTAACTTCCAAAAAGTAAAATACTCCCTAAGTATATTTCTCTAACCCACACAGCCCCAAAATTCATTGGAACACCAACCCGAAACCCATTTGTTGTAGCTGATACTTCTCAGTCCAACGTCTCCATCCATAGCTTTGGCCGGGTTCAAGGTCGCAGTTCGATCAAGCCGGTGAGGTCTCCGTTTAGCGGTTACGGCTCCGGTCAGCGGTTCATTCCTTTTCGAATTTTGAAGGAACAGTCAGCATTATAAGGTCCATTTTCTTCAACTTTTTAAATAAACTTTCATACTTCAACTAGCCTTAAACGGTGCTTTATTGAGTTTAC
>NW_017672845.1:40709-134706 GCF_001879085.1 Nicotiana attenuata
TAGTAATTAGGATTGATTTACGTTTTATGGTTACTTTAGAAAAGAAATTAATACATTTTTTTAAGGCAAATTGCAAGAATTGTAGAATTAAAGGGCCAATTTTATAGCCCAATCCCTTCAACTTGGCAAACCCATATCAAAGGCCCATTATTCCCAACCCATTAGCCCACTTTCCACTTAAAATTCAAGATTTAATCTTAGCCATCTATTTCCTTCCAATCCAATGGCCATCATCCCTTCCCACCTCCATATAAAATAGCCAATTATAAAAACCTAACCTAATTTCTACAATTCCAAAAGAAGTGAAAAACGACAGACCTCCCCATAGAAAATATTCGCAGCCACACACACAAATTCACAAAAAATACGTAGTGCTCTATTCCCTGTCTTTCTCTACAATTTTGTAGTGTTACACTCCTCTCGAGCTCATTGAATATAAGTTCTACACTTTACAAAGAGCCATTATATACAAGAGTACTTACAAAATAAAGGAGTGCACATTTTTATTTTTGTAGACTGAGCTAAATAAGAACTCTGAGCTGAGCAGTGAAGAAAGAGAAAGAATCTATAGAGGCAAAATAGTTGTAAGCAGTAGAAGAAGTAAAATGACAAGATGATTTAGAATCATAATTTTTGCAACTTCTCTGCTCTTAATGATTCTTGTTTGATTGAGGTCGCATTTGGTTTTTGAGTTATCGGGTGCCGATTCAAGGTTTCGATTTGCAAGTTCGGCGTTTCAGTCCAACGATTGTTGCTTTGTTATTCCGATTGAGTAGAAAATTTTCGGCTTTATTCATCAATATAAAGGTCCATTCGAATCCATTTTTCTCAGTATTTATTTACATTTTAAGTATACACTTGCTTTGATATATTAGTGTTTCAATTTGCTCGTGACGGGTTCTATTTGCTCTATGGAAAACACTTTGTCTCTTTCGCATTAATCGTGTACTGATTGCGTATTATTTCGGTTATATATAGGTTTTAAAGATTAATTCGTTTGAATACATGTAAGTTTGGTCGGACGATTTCTGTTAAATACGCTATGGACTTTGACTTAGTTTTCTTACTTATATGGTTATGTTACGTTCCTTTGTTTTAGCATATTGAAGTGGTGATTTAAGTGAGTTATTAAATTGGATAGATGGTTAAATTGGAGTTGTTTCTTTCTTGGCAAGGAATAAGAATAGGCCATGAGTGGTGTTAAGTTCGAAGAATGTATAACTCTTAAGCCTCACAACAATCTCTTATAAACATCGTAGTTTGCTTTAGGCGCGTAATTAAATCATCACGGCTATGGGTACGATTCCCGTGGCATGGTCGTGATACGTAATTCTCAAATTCGGGTGCACATTTCATGTGACCCGATCACAACTTCGAACAATAATAAAATACACGTGTTTTAGATTGTGGGTACGGTTCCCGTGACACGATTCGCAACATGTACAAAAACAACAAGTGTACTACAATCGTAAATTATTTCAGAAATAACTCCATAAAATAATTGAAAGCGGTTTAAAAAGCAACAAATGCCCAATAGGAATAAAACATGTTATTAATAATATATTTAGGCCAAATAATAATAGTTGAGCGACCGTGCTAAAACCACGGAACCCAGGAATGCCTAAAATTTTTTTCGGGTTAACAGAATTCCTTACCCGAATTTCTATGTTTCGCGGACTTTGAAATAGAGTCAAACTTCCTCGATTGGGGATTTCAAACCGGTGACTTGGGACACCATAAATTATCCTAAGTGGCAGCTCTGAATTTGAATATAAATAATCCCGTTTCGATTATTTTCACTTTAATTGGAAAAACTCCCAATCCCCTCGGGAAAAAGGAGGTGTGACAACTCTGGCGACTCTGCTGGGGACAAGAACCCAGAACATCTGGTTCAGGGTTTAGAATTCAAGCTTGGAATACCTATTATACTTGCCTTTTATTTATTATCTGATATTACTTGTTTGGGCCTAATGTGCTAAATGTCGTTTTTACCGCTTTGATATTGTTTGAACTGTATATAAATTGTTACGAAACCCTTCTTCTCTCTGAGTCTTCTAAATCTTCTGGGAAGTGCACGCTGGCGTGACTTCTTTTCTGTTAGAGTCACACCCTAATTTAGAACGAGGATCGGATCAGTTACAAAATCGGATGGCCTTTTGGTTGCCGGTATGTTGTCCCCCCTCGGCTCGAGTTGTCCGCTCGGGTAAGCCAGGTCTAGAACAATACACCCAGGATTTAAACCTAGAATAACATAGCCTCATGCCGGATCCCTAGTAGGAACGCTTGTTTGCATTACGTGCATCTGACTTTGGGGACTCAACACAGGGGTTGGGTCCGTCTAGGACAGGTGTACCCGAAATTGAAAGACCATCCTAATACATTTTACGTGCTATTTGTGCCTTTATTTATTTCAGCTTGCATGTTGACCGACTTTTAGATTAGAGAAGAAAAAGAAAAACCAAGATTGAGTTAGGAGAGAGAAAATCATCTGTTTCCAAAAATGGTGTTCAAAATATCCTGAAACTCTGCCGAAATTTTGAAACAAAAAGGGAAAGGTCAGTTCAAAATAAGTCATATTTTCCTGTTGCGTTAAAAATGGCTGAACTACGCGGGTCTGATTCTCACCGGATGTGAGATACGTAGGCAAACCTCGTCGGTTCCGGCCCACAATTTTCAAAAAAAAATCCAAAAATATTTTCCTTAAGTTCCTTCTTTAGAAAGTCTTTCTTTTTTAGACCCCAATTTTTAATAAAAATCCAATAAAAATATTTTCTTTTAATTTTTTCTGAAAATCCTAAAATATTTTAATTCTTCTTTCGAAAATTGAAAAGAAATTCAAGATTCAAAACTATTTTCTTTTTCCTTTAGAAGTCTTATTTTCATAAATTTAAATAAAAGTCCAAAAATCAAAATATATTTCTTTTTCTCTAGAAGTTTTTCTTTCGAAATTCCAAAAAAAAAATCCAAAAAAGAACAACGAAAAAATCGATATCCAAAAATATTTTCTTTCTTCTTTACAAGTCTTTCTTTCAGAAATTAAAAAAAAAAAGTTCAAAATCCAAAAAGAGTTAGTTTATTTACTTTATTCCCGATCTTCCCGAACTACACAAAGATCTGATTCATGCGGCGTCATGATAAGTAAGCAACCTACATAGGGTTCGATTGAATCATTTTTGAGATTTAAAAAAAGGAGAAAAGAAAAATGAGATGAAGTTATGGGATGTGAGAAATGAGAGGAAAGAAAAGAGTGATAATCAGAAAGAAAAAGAGAGGAAAGAAAATGAGTGTAAGGCCCCGTAAAAATTTATGCTCAAAACCTAGTAGCTTGTAGTGTCAGGTTCCGAATATGTGTTGGGAATGTGTAAAACTCTTTTGAGTTTTACAATTCAAACTCGCAAGCTCGCTGCGGTTCGGACCCATCGTACCGATCTAAGTATTTAAAAATCAAAGAAACAAGTTTTTCCAGAAAAGTGTTATTTTGCGGTCCAGAATGCGGTCGCAAATTATGTATGCGGACCGCATTTCTGCCGCAAATTGAGTCAGTAGTTTGGTTAAAATTAAGGTCAAAATACGGTCCATTATGCGACCGCATAACTGATATGCGGACCGCATTTCTATCGCAAAGTGAGTCAATGTGTCAATCAAATTTGAAGTTAGAAATGCGGTGCATTATGCGACCGCAAAATGGGTATGCGGACCGCATTTCCGCCGCAGACCATAACATTAGGATTGGATTTTTGGAGCACTTTTGCGGTCCATTATGCGGACCGCATTTCATCTTTGCGGTCGCAAAGTGCGACCGCATATCTGACCCGGGTACCTATTTTTCTAAATTTTAAACCCGACCCCCTTTTTAATAAAATACCCCAACCCCTCATTTTAACGAGTTTTCTGAACAAAATAAGAGAGAGGAAGAGAGGTTTCTTGAGAGAGAAAATCATCTTCATCGAATTTGATTCTTCAAAACTATCCAAGCCGAAAAATTTCAAAATGATTATCTTCATCCCCATTCTTGCAGGTAAAATCCCTAACCTTTTTTTTTTATTAATTTTCAGGTTTAAACATAAAGGGGGATTCTCATGCATTGATTCTTGAAAACAAAGTTGAAACATACATGCATGTCTTTTTAAAACCTAAAACCTAGTAAGGGAAATTGGGTAGAAGTAGAGGTTTGCAAAAGATGATAACCTAAAAATGTTCGGGTAGTAATTGTGAGCTTCAATTCTAAGAAATATGTGTTAACTTCTGCACTAGATTGACGTTGCTAGACCGTTTGGTGAATTGAAAGTAGAAGTTAAAAGGAAATTTGGCTCCAGGTATGTATGGGTAACTTTAACCTTTGTAGAGTCACCTTGTTTGGTGTACGAGTATTTGGTATGTGTTACTTATGTGGACTATTTGTGAATTTGGGTTGCTTCACGGGTGTTCAGGCAGGATGGCCTATTTCATGACTTTTGCGATTAATATGCCTTGAATATTGTTGGTTAAACGTTCCGATATGATGTTGTAGATAAATGGCTACAAACTATGTGTGTGTGTAAATGTGTTTATGAGGTAAGGGCTATGTAGTAAATGATGGAAAGAAGTCGTAATTGATACAAATGAAAACTCTTTGTGAATTGTTATTGTTGTTGTGAAATTATATTCTGGATGGCCTGAAGCCATGTGATTGAACAGTGGACTATTGTTGTTGTGTAAAATGTGATTGTCCGGTGGGATCGGGTTGCGTGCCGCAACACAAATGATAATTATGGGTTTGGGTGATAAGGGTGGCCGAGGTAATAAGGGTGGCCGAGGTAATAAGGGTGGAAAAGTGATCGAAATCACTATTGAAATGAACGTATGTGAAAGTTGTGAAATCGTTGATGTAATGAAATGATGTTGGAAGGGAAAAAGGAGAGATTGTGAAACTTGTTTGACTTTGGTTGTTCCTTTCATGTGCATTTGATTGTTGATTCTATTACTGTACATTACTTGTGTATTATTTGAGTTTACTTGGGGTAAAGTTTGTTCGTACATACCAGTACAATTCAAATGTACCGACGTCCCTTTTGCCGGGGTCGCTACATTCGTGTTATGATTGTAGGTGGATCTATAGTAGGTACTCCAGTCCACCGTCTGTAGCACTCCTTCACTTTCCGTCAGCTGAATTGGTGAGCCCCTTTTCTCTCGGGGCCCTGCGTGACTCATGCCGCTTTTATTCCGGAGTCTTGTTTTGGCATTTGTGTAAGGTATAGCCGGAGCCTTGTTTCCGGCAAGTATTGTATCATCCTTTTGTATCCTTAGAGGCTCCGTAGACACAATGTGGGTGGTGTACATATGTATTTTGGGTAAGTAATGGTACGATTTGGAATCGTGATCCACGTTGGTAAATGTTGTAAGTATTTGGTATCATATGATGGTAATGATAAAAAGTAGAAGTGAATTCAAGTTGTAAGTTTACGCTTAAGTTATTAATGGCTATTTCACAGGAATAATGTATATTGAAATCACGGGGTAACGCGTGGGATAAGAAAGGCAATTCCAGGTCCGCTTGACTGGGGTCCTCCGGTTGAGCGCCAGACGCGTCCCTCGGTTTTGGGGTGTGAGAAACTTGGTATCAGAGCATAAGGTTTTAAAAGAGTCCTAGGATGTCTCAGAGCCGTGTCTAGTAGAGCCCTTCTTATCGGTGTGTTGTCGACCACATCTATAAGTATGGGGCTGCATTGACATTTAGGAAATTACCCTCTTCTTTGTTATTCTATATCGTGCGGTGAAGTGAAAAGTGGAAGTGTCTATGTCTAACTCGTGCTCTGTTCCGAATTTCTCAGTAATGGCACCTAAGAAGAGAGCTAGACTCGGCCTTGGGGCCAATGCCATCCCAAGTGTGGCTATGGATTATGTACCTAATGCCGTGGGTGAGAGTGACTCCCCGGTCCTGAATCCGCCTGGCCCATCTGTTCCAGATCAAAGTGTTCCTGTTCCTGCTGCGGCAGAGGGTGCTACCATCCCTCCCGCCGATATTCCTGATTCTGATGCAGTTCCAGCTTCTGGTCCCGTGGTTCCTGATGAGGACCTTAGAGGAGCCATCCGTATGTTGACCCAGTTAGTGGCCGCTCAGGCCCAGAGATCTCATGATGCCCCTACATCCTCCAGCGGACAGGGAGATTCTGCCAGTTCCAGAGTCAACCAGTTTCTGCGGTTAGCCCCTCCAGAGTTCTCAGGCACAGACCCAGAGGCCGATCCGCAGGATTTCCTTGATGAAATGCATAAGACCCTTCGAGTAATGAAGGCTTCGGAGACGGAGGGAGTTGAGTTGGCTTCATACAGGTTGAGGGGAGCAGCGTATTCGTGGTTCGAGATGTGGGAGGATTCCCGTGGGGAGGGAAGACCTCCGGCTAGATGGGATTAGTTTGTAGATGCATTTATGGACCACTTCTTGCCTGCCGAGACAGTGGCAGCCCATGCCACTGAGTTTGAGGCCCTCAAGCAGGGCAGTATGAGTGTTTGGGAGTACCACATGGAGTTTGTGAGATTGTCCAAGTATGCTCCTCAGTTAGTGTTGACCAAGGATGCTCGAGTTCGGTGATTTGTTCAGGGCCTTAGTCCTTTGGTGGTGAATGAGGCTGCTACAACGGCCTTACACTTGGATATGAATTATGGAAAGATTGTGGGATTCGCTCAGGCCACAGAGGCTAGAAAGTTGAAGATACGGGCGGAAAGGGAGAGTAGCAGCAGAGCCCGATCAGTGGGTCACTCAGGGAGACCCGTTCAGGGGAGAGGGCCATCAGGGACATCCCAGTCATATGCTCAGTCTTCAGCGAGCGCACCGCCATCTGTGCACAGTATTCCGCAGAGCAGTCACTTGAGACCAAGACCCCATCAGTCCGGTCGTTCAGAAGGGAGATCACGACAGCAGCGGATGGCTCCATGCCCCAAATATGGGAGGTTCCATTCCGAGACTTGTTATTTGGATATCCCGGTGTGTTACAGATGCGGGGTGAGAGGTCATATCCAGCGGACTGTCGTGTGCCCAGTCAGGGCATGGGTAGGGGATTTGCTCAGTCACCCGGTTCTTCAGCCGCCACATCATCTGTGCGTCCTCCAGCCTCAGCAGGGCGTGGTGCAGTTAGGGGTGGGGCTCGTGGTAGAGGTGGACCCAGCCAGTTTTATGCTTTGAGTGGACGTCAGAGTGCAGAGGCTACTCCAGATGTGGTTACAAGTATCTTGTCTGTTCAGGCCGTTGATTGTTATACTCTTATTGATCCGGGGTCCTCTTTGTCTTATGTCACCCCATTCATTGCTTCAAGTTTTGGGATAGAACCCGAACATCTTCATGAGCCGTTCTCTGTATCGACTCCGGTTGGTGATTCTTTCACAGCCGCGCGAGTTTATAAGAATTGTGTTGTCACGGTATGTGGTCGCGTTACCACGACCGATCTTATCGAGCTTGCAATGGTGGATTTTTGATGTGATTATGGGTATGGACTGGCTTTATTCGTGCTTTGCTAAACTTAACTGCCGAACGAGAGTCATGAGACTCGAGTTCCCTAATGAGCTGGTTATGGAGTGGAAGGGGAATGGTGTGGTGCCGAAGGGTAGGTTTATTTCCTGCCTTAAGGCTTCGAAGATGATTAAGAAGGGATGTATCTATCATTTGGTCCGGGTGGCGGACACCACTTCAGAAGTGTCTACCCCCAAGTCCGTGCCAGCCGTGAATGAGTTTCTTGAAGTGTTTTCGGACGAGCTCCCAGGGATTCCGCCAGATAGGGAGATTGATTTCGGGATTGATGTATTGCCAGATACGCAGCCAATATCTATTCCACCGTACAAAATGGCTCCAGCAGAGTTAAGGGAGTTAAAGGAGTAGCTGAAGGATTTATTAGAAAAGGGGTTTATACGGCCGAGTGTGTCGCCGTGGGGTGCTCCGGTTCTCGTTTGTCAGAAAGAAGGATGGGGTCACTCCGGGATGTGTATTGGATTATCGGCAACTCAACAAAGTCACCATCAAGAATAAATATCCCTTGCCTCGGATAGATGACTGTTCGACCATTGCAAGGTGCAAGGTTCTTCTCCAAAATTGATCTACGGTCTGGGTATTACCAATTGAAGATTAGGGAGCAGGATATTCCCAAGACCGCTTTCAGAACNGGGTGTCTCGGAGCCGTGTCTAGTGAGCCCTTCTTATCAGTGTGTTGTCGGCACGTCTAGTAAGTAGGGGGCTGCATGGACATTTAGGACGTGACTCCCTGGTCCTGAATCCGCCTGGCCCATCTGTTCCAGATCAAGTGTTCTTGTTCCTGCTGCGGTTGAGGGTGCTACCATCCCTCCCGCCGATATTCCTGATTCTGATGCAGTTCCTGCTTCTAGTCCCGGGGTTCCTGATGAGGACCTTAGAGGAGCCATCCGTATGTTGACCCAGTTAGTGGCCGCTCAGGCCCAGAGATCTCATGATGCCCCTACATCCTCCAGCGGACAGGGAGATTCTGCCAGTTTCAGAGTCAACCAGTTTCTGCGGTTAGCCCCTCCAGAGTTCTCAAGCACAGACCTAGAGGCCTATCTTGAAAATCAGTTACAATAGTAAAGCATTTAGAACGAAAAGATGGGGTGTCTTTGCACCAAATTGAACACAACATCAGTTTTCTTAGAGATAGGAGTTCGCACGATCACTACTTAGACTGGTTCAAACAGGTGAGGATATTTCTCTTTCATTTCATTTTCCGCTTCCCATGTGGCTTCCTCAACTCGCTGACTTCGCCATAATACTTTAACTGAAGCAATTTCCTTATTCCTTAATTTACGGACTTGCCTATCAAGAATAGCTACCGGGACTTCTTCATACGATAANAGTTTTGAATAACAAGACTTCGGCATTTTCCCTCGGTGGCGAGGATGGTGTATTGCGATGTCTAGGTAGGCTATGTGTTCCGGATGTGGATAAGCTTCGGGAGAGGGTAATGGCGGAGGCTCATAATTCCAGGTATTCTGTGCACCCAGGTTCTACGAAGATGTATCATGATCTCAAGGAAATTTATTGGTGGAACGGTATGAAGAGGGGTGTGGCGGACTTTGTATCTAAATGTTCAAATTGTCAGCAAGTAACAGCTGAGCATCAGCAGCCCGGTGGGTTAACTCAGCTTATGGAAATACCAATGTGGAAATGGGAGATGATCAACATGGATTTCGTGGTGGGGTTACCTCGCACTCAGCGCAAGTTCGACTCAATTTGGGTAATAGTGGATTGACTCACCAAGTTAGCTCACTTCTTGCCAGCCAAGTCCACCGACACTGCGAAACAGTATGCTAAGTTGTATATCAAGGAAATAGTAAGGCTTCATGGCACTCCACTTTCTATTATCTCTGATTGAGGGGCCCAGTTCACAGCCAATTTTTGGAAGAAATTTCAGCATGGTTTGGGTACTCAGGTGAATCTCACCACGGCTTTCCATCCACAGACTGACGGTCAAGCAGAGTGGACTATTCAAACGCTTGAAGACATGTTGAGGGCTTGTGTCTTTGATTTCAAAGGTAATTGGGATGATCACTTGCCACATACAGAGTTTGATTACAATAACAACTTTCATGCTAGTATTCAAATGGCCCCATTTGAGGCATTGTATGGAAGAAGGTGTAGGTCTCTGATAGGATGGTTTGAAGTGGGTGAAGCAGAATTGATAGGGCCAGATCTCGTGCACCAGGCTATGGAAAAAGTTAAAGTCATTTAGGAAAGGATGAAAAACTGCTCAAAGTCGCCAGAAATCCGTATGCAGACGTTCCTCGAAGAGAACTTGGAATTTCAAGCGGATGATTAGGTGTTCTTGAGGGTATCTCCTATGAAGGGAGTCAGGCGATTCAGGAAGAAAGGGAAGTTGAGTCCTAGGTATGTCGGGCCGTATCAGATCACTCAAAGGATAGGGCAGGTGGCTTATAGGCTGGAATTGCCTCTTGAAATGTCACTAGCGCACCCGGTGTTCCATGTGTCTATGTTAAAGAAAGTGGTGGGAGATCCATCCACCATCGTGCCAGTTGAGACTATCGAGGTTAATGAAGAGTTATCGTATGAAGAAGTCCTGGTAGCTATTCTTGATAGGCAAGTCCATAAATTGAGGAATAAGGAAATTGCTTCAGTTAAAGTATTATGGCGAAGTCAGCGAGTTGAGGAAGCCACATGGGAAGCGGAAAATGAAATGAAAGAGAAATATCCCCACCTGTTTGAACCAGTCTAAGTAGTGATCCTGCGAACTCCTATCTCTCAGCAAACTGATGTTGTGTTCAATTTGGTGCAAAAACACCCCATCTTTTCGTTCTAAATGCTTTACTATTGTAACTCCTCAAGTTGTGCAGGAATTGCAAGTGTTGTGATTATTTGAGTCATGTGCAACCCTTTTTGGTAAATGAAAGTCTTTGTGATAAGTGGATGATTAATGGTAGTGTAGATGGTAATGATAAATTGAAATGCATATAGAGTACTAAAGTGGTTGAACTGTGTGAGACTCATTGAAGTGACTAATTTATGTGCAAAATGTAACAAGTGATTGANAATTTGATTCAAAACTATCCGGGCCGGGAAATTTCAAAGTTATTATCTTCATCCCCATTATTGCAGGTAAAATCCCTAACCCTCTTTCATTGATTTTCAGATTTAAACATAAAAGGGGATTCTCATGCATTGATTCTTGAAAACAAAGTTGAAACATACATGCATGTCTTTTTAAAACCTAAAATCTAGTAAGGGAAATTGGGTAGAAGTAGAGGTTTGCAAAAGAAGGGCTGGTAACCTAAAAATGTTCGGGTAGTAATTGTGAGCTTCAATTCTAAGAAATATGTGTTAACTTGTGCACTAGATTGACGTTGCTAGTCCGTTTGGTGAATTGAAAGTAGAAGTTAAAAGGAAATTCGGCTCCAGGTCTGTATGGCTAACTTTAACCTTTGTAGAGTCACCTTGTTTGGTGTACGAGTATTTGGTATGTGTTACTTATGTGGACTATTTGTGAATTTGGGTTGCTTCACGGGTGTTAAGGCAGGATGGCCTATTTCACGAACTCTTGCGATTAATATGCCTTGAACATTGTTGGTTAAACGTTTCGATATGATGGTGTAGATAAATGGCTACAAACCATATGTGTGTGTAAATATGTTTATGTGGTAAGGGCTGTGTAGTAAATGATGGAAAGAAGTCGTAATTGATACAAATGAAAACTCTTTGTGAATTGTTATTGTTGTTGTGAAATGATATTCTGGATGGCCTGAAGCCATGTGATTGAACTGTGGACTATTGTTGTTGTGTGAAATGTGATTATCCGGTGGGATCAGGTTGCGCGCCGTAACACAAAATGATAAATTGTGGGTTGGGGTGATAAGGGTGGCCGAGGTAATAAGGGTGGCCGAGGTAATAAGGGTGGAAAAATGATCGCACTATTGAAATGAACGTATGTGAAAGCTGTGAAATCGTTGATGTAATGAAATGATGTTGGAAGGGAAAAAGGAGAGATTATGAAACTTGTTTGACTTTGGTTGTTCCTTTCATGTGCATTTGATTGTTGATTCTATTACTGTACATTACTTGTGTATTATTTGAGTTTACTTGGGGTAAAGTTTGTTCATACATACCAGTACAATTCAAATGTACCGACGTCCCTTTTGCCGGGGTCGCTACATTCGTGTTATGATTGTAGGTGGATCTATAACAGGTACTCTAGTCCACAGTCCGTAGCATTCCTTCACTTTTCGTCAGCTGAATTGGTGAGCCCCTTTTCTCTCGGGGCCCTACGTGGCTCATGCCGCTTTTATTCCGGAGTCTTGTTTTTGGCATTTGTGTAAGGTATAGCCGGAGCCTTGTTACCAGCAAGTATTGTATCATCCTTTTGTATACTTAGAGGCTCCGTAGACACAATGTGGATGGTGTACATATGTATTTTGGGTAAGTAATGGTACGGTTTGGAATCGTGATCCACGTTGGTAAATGTTGTAAGTATTTGGTATCATATGATGGTAATGATAAAAAGTAGAAGTGAATTCAAGTTGTAAGTTTATGCTTAAGTTATAAATGGCTATTTCACAAGAATAATGTATATTGCAATCACGGGGTAACGCGTGGGATAAGAAAGGCAATTCCAGGTCCGCTTGACTGGGGTCCTCCGATTGAGCGCCGGTTGCGTCCCTCGGTTTTGGGGCGTGACAATGAGCATCAAGGAGCGCAAGCGAGAAAACTGAAGAAGACAGGGGAAAGAGAAGTAAAATTAGGATGATGCCAAGTTGGCTTCGTATCCTCGAAGTCATTTTAGAACCGGTAATTGTGATTAGGTGAATTGCACATAATGTGAGATTATCTTAGGTTAAATGCCCTAACGCTAACGCGATGACTTTATTTTGTTCGTCTTTGTTATCTTCATTGAGCAGAACGGTGGTTGGTTTATGGTTCTTAAGATAACTCATCCGTACAACACAAGGCCAAAGGGCAAGGTAGCCATGGCTAACAAAAACTTGGACACAAGTGTTGTTGATCCGTCCAAAGAGATTGTTCAAACAGAACCTGAGTTGAAAGAAGAGGTCATAAGGTTAAAAGGACAGATGGCTGAAATAAACCAAGCCTGGGTTAGGGGGCGTCCTCCACCATTATTTCCCACTAGCTACATTGAAAGCCTCGTCACCATTCCACCACTGTCATAAATCCAGATTCCCACTGCTGGTGATATCTCCTCACAACCTTCTCACACTCCACCCCCTAAAACTACCTCATATCCCGCTCCTTTGACCACTTGCGTTTTTGTAGCTCCTCCACCAGCTATTTTTCCTCGATCCTCTAGCAAGACTGGGTTCAAAGTCCCCAATGCCCAACACTATGCTCCAGAACCAATCTTCAAGGTCTCGGATCCATACTCTTACGCTCCTCATTTTGAGCCTCCCGGTGAAACTGCAAAGCTTGCTAAGAAAGAAGAGCGATACAATATCCAGAAAGCTGAAAGGTATAGAACAATCCTTAAAGAACATGCAAGGGGTGGGAAATAACATGTCTTACAATGACTTGTGTATGTTTCCGGATATTCATCTGCCTGCGGGGTTTAAAATGCGAAAGTATAACTTGTATGATGGGCGTGGAGATCCAGTAGCCTATCTGAGGGATTATTGTAGTGAAATGAGAAGTGTTTGCGGGAAAGATGAATTGTTGATGGCATATTTCAGTGAGAGTTTGAGTGGGGAAGCCTTAGAGTGATGTTCGTCAAGATGTCAGTAAGTGGTATGCATGGGGTGACATGGATCAAGATTTTGTTCGGCACTATCAGTACAATGAAGACATTATTCCAGACCGCTCCTCCCTATCTCAGATGGAAAAGAAACCCAAGGAATGTTTTAGGGAGTTTTGGTTCAGATGGAACGAATAAGTTTCTCGGGTCAGTCCTTCGGTTGATAGAAAAGATGCTGCTGAGCCCCGTCAATGACAGGATCCAGTGGGCATTCCTGCTAAACGCTTTCAGCCTCAATACCGCCCCATGAATATCCCCAAGCTCCACATAATCCACCCCAGTATTATCCTCCGAACAACATCCGACCATCTGACCAACCACTAGGTCACTCCCTAGGGCGAGCACCAGCATCCCAAAATTCTCGTGCGCCTTCACAGCATTTTCAGGCACCCTATAACCCTAAAATAACATAGGCATGGAGGGAAACAAAGGCAGAAAGACAATTTCACACCAATCTGGGAATCCTACACAAACTTGTTTGAAAGGTTAAAACATTCTGGCTTGATTGAGCCGCTTCTCGGCTATACTCCAAACCCATATGCAAAAAGGTTTTGATCCTACTGTACGGTGCATGTACCACTCTAACGTCCAAGGGCATAGCATTGAAGATTGTTGTGCTTTGAAAAGGGAGATAGAAAGAATGATTCAAGAAGGGATAATTGTGGTCCAAGGCAGTAATACCCCAAGTGTCACACATAATCCTCTACAGGTACATGACTACGCACAAATTGTTGGGATGGTTTGCAATGACAACGAATGTGCAGGTTCTTTCATGTTCGTTGGTGTGTCATTTGCGCCAAGATCCCTTAGGGGGTCAGTCGCTAATTCATTTGTTGGTGTTGAGGAAGAGTTGTTCAAAGGAGTCAATGAGCCACGTGGTGAAGACAATGTGATTGAAGTTGGTGAAAGTCCCAGTAATTTGGATGTGCAACTTAGTGGTTAAGATCTCGAGTTTGGTAACTATAAAACACCTCATTTCCTCATCGGGAAGGAGTCTTGGTAGTCCATTTTGACATCTTTTCTGCTATCTGGCTATTTCAGGGTTGTAGCCCAGTTTTTATCTTGTTTGTTCTGGTGATATAAACCCTTCTATCCTCTTTCGCCTATTTCTAGGAGTCTTGTTTGTTAGTTTTGCATCTCTAAGTCTGTCATCTAGGGTTGTTTCGGGGCTTTAATATAGATTTTATTCTGTTGTTCAAGCCCTTCCATCCTTTGGTCAAATGAGATTTTGTTTTTCTGTTATTTGCAGTCTCTTTTAGTTTTTTTTCTTGTATATAGTTCTTTTCAGGTCAGTTCTAGTGACATGACATACATGCGGAGATTTTAGCCAGATCTTGAAAGCCAATCTAATCATGGAACAATGAAACATAGTTTTGAATATGATAAAAAGATGCACTTGAGGAAATAAATAAAGATTCACGCATTCTGAGATAACCTGAAGCTTGAACTGAGTGAAACTGAGGCAGTTAGTCCGGGAAATCAAGAGGTTGATAAGAGCATACAACAAGAAAATATCTCTCAAATAGTTTGAGGTAGATCAGTCAGTGTTGAAATGCATTCTTCCTCATCAAGCTGAAGCTAAAGGCAAGTTCGCCCCAAACTGGTAGGGGCCGTTCATTGTGACAAAAGTGTTGCCTAATGGTGCTTTGTATTTAACTGATATAGAAGGAAAATGTGTAGATATGGCTGTCAATTCTGATGTAATCAAGAGATATTATGTATGATTTCTTTATTTGTCTTAAATTGCATTATTTGTATTTGGCATGTTTCAAAGATTGGAATGACGAAGGCATTTTATTGTGCTACCCAAATATTTTTATCCTTTGTTACCCCTTTTGAGCCTTATTTATTTTCTTTCATACCCCTCTTTTGGAATCGGAAGTAGAGTTTAGAAACAGAAAAAAAGAGAAAAGAGAAAAAAAAAGAAAAAAAATAAAGCAAAAGAAAGAAAAGAAAAAAGGGAAGAGAAAGAAAGCAAAAGCAAAAGTAACAAAAACAAAGCAACTCTTATGTCTTGAACTACGTCTGACCTGTTTCCTTTTAAGAATACGTAGGCAGCCTTGCACGGTTCGGTCCCATCAAAATAAAAATCCAAAATTCCCCAGACTCAAAGAAACTAGGGCAGAAGTTTTGGTTTTGTAAAAGATCTGATTCCAAAAGTTGTAATTTTGAACCCTTTCATGTTAAGCTATTTTGAGCCTGCATGCCGCATTTTCTTTCTAACCTCGTCCAAAAGCCTACACTACGTTCCAGAGAAAGACCTTCCGATCAATCTTTAAGGAATGCCAAGTCAAGCGAGGTAGATGTATGATCCACATCATGGGTAACACTTTGTTCATGAGCACAAGGAAAGATGAATAAAATGAGAGAGTCTTATTGGTGAAAACCCTCACGGGCACCGTAAGGCGATGGAAAACTGAGAGAAAATTTAAAATGAGAGAGTCTTATTGGTGAAAACCCTGGCGGGCACCGTAAGGCGACGGTGAGTTGAGAGATGAACAAATGAGAGAGGTTTGCTGGTGAAAACCCTTCAGGGCACTATAAGCCGAATGAGGTTCGTGACTTTGTAGGGAGATTGGTTATGGAAATTCTGGTTTTGAAGTATGAAGACGGGGCATGAACTGAAATATGATTAGGTGAATGGTCTGGGCTGATTAATCCGAAATGCATGATCATTGGAGCCGGCTGCTTCACTCATCTAAGTCTCTTTTCCATTTTTCCTCAAATAGTCATCTTTGTTCAAAATTTTCCCCTTTATTCCTAATTCTCGAAGTCACTTTGCTTCATTCCTTTTGGGTCTACCTCTTTAAGTCTTTTTCAATGTTTGTCTTGTTAAGCAAGCAAAAAAGCATTCCAAAGCCTATTACTGATTTTCAATTGCACAAAGCAAAGTTCGGCCAGAGTACATCACAAATGGCATGATTCAGAATGAGCAATAAGGTGTTAATGGGAGTTCAAGTGGTCAAGTGATTCGTTAATTTTGAGGAAATATAAAGGTTCAAAATTGGAAGGACAGAGATGTCAAGCAACAAGTTGAGTGTAAACTACTCGGGTCATTCAGGGTTTTATGGCTGAGGTTCGATCAGAGGGTCAAACAATTCTTTGCTAGCCCAAAGCAGCTAATCGGAACGAAGCATGGCAACGGAAAAGCCGCCACCTTCAGCAAGGATGCCACAAACTAATGACCACATTTTCAAACTGACAAGATTTTCTCTGATTGAAACAGGGGCAGGAAATTTTGTTTATGCTGCAGGAACCCTCCATGAGGAAAGGCATGTTCCGGATTGGTTCAGCCGTAAGTTTTCAGGACCCTCCTGGATAATGGGATATAGTTTCAAGTTTTTAGGACCCTCCTGGATAATGGGATTTAGTTTTATGTTTTTCAGGTCCCTCTTGGATAATGGGATTTAGTTTCAAGTTTTCAGGACCCTCCTAGATAATGGGATTTAGTTTTAAAGTTTTCAGGACCCTCCTGGATAATGGGATTTAGTTTTAAGTTTTCAGGACCCTCCTGGATAATGGAATTTATCAGGACCCTCCTTGATAATGGGATTCAGTTTTATGTTTTCAGGACCCTCCTAGATAATGGGATTTAATTTCAAGTTTTTAGGATCCTCTTGGATAATGGGATTTAGTTTTATGTTTTCAGGACCCTCATGGATAATGGGATTTAATTTCAAATTTTCAGGACCCTAATAAATAATGGGATTTAATTTTACGTTTTCAGGACCCTCCTGGATAATGGGTTCTAGTTTAAGTTTTCAGGACCCTCCTTGATACTGGGATCCAGGTTTACGTTTTAAGGACCCTCATAGATAATGAGATTTAATTTCAAGTTTTCAGGACCCTCTTGGATAATGGAATTTAGTTTTATGTTTTCAGGACCCTCCTGGATAATGGGATTTAATTTCATGTTTTCTGGACCCTCCTGGATAATGGGATTTAGTTTTAAAGTTTTCAGGACCCTCCTGGATAACGGGATTTAGTTTTATGTTTTCAGGACCCTCCTAGATAATGAGATTTAGTTATAAGTGTTCAGGACCCTCCTGGATAATGGGATTTAATTTCAAGTTTTCAGGACCCTCTTGATAATGGGATTTAGTTTTATGTTTTCAGGACCCTCCTGGATAATGGGAATTAATTTCATATTTTCAGGACCCTCCTGGATAATGGGATTTAGTTTTAAGTTTTCACGACCCTCCTGGATAATGAGATTTTGTTTTAAAGTCTTCAGGACCCTCATGGATAATGGAATTTAGTTTTAAGTTTTCAGGACCCTCGTGGATAATGGGATTTAATTTCATGCTTCAGGACCCTCCTGGATAATGAAATTTAGTTTTAATGTTTTTAGGATCCTCATGGATAATGGAATTTAGTTTTAAGTTTACAAGACCCTCCTAGATAATGGGATTTAGTTTTAAGTGTTCAGGACCCTCCTGGATAATGGGATTTAATTTCAAGTTTTTAGGACCCTCCTGGATAATGAGATTTAGTTTTATGTTTTCAGGACCTTCGTGGATAATGGGATTTAATTTCATGTTTTCAGGACCCTCCTGGATAATGGGATTTAGTTTTAAGCTTTCAGGACCCTCCTGGATAATGGGATTTAGTTTTAGGTTTTCAGGACCCTCCTAGATAATGGGATTTAATTTAAAATTTTCAGGACCTTCCTGGATAATGGGATTTAATTTTACGTTTTCAGGACCCTCCTGGATAATGGGATCTAGTTTAAGTTTTCAGGACCCTCCTGGATAACGGGATCTAGTTTTAAGTTTTCAGGACCCTCCTGGATAATGGGATTTAGTTTTAAGTTTTCAGGACCCTCCTGGATAATGGGATCTAGTTTTAAGTTTTCAGGGCCCTCTTGGATAATGGGATTTAGTTTTAAGTTTTCAGGACCCTCCTGGATAATGGGATTTAGTTTTAAGTTTTCAGGACCCTCCTGGATAATGGGATCTAGTTTTAAGTTTTCAGGGCCCTCTTGGATAATGGGATTTAGTTTTATGTTTTCAGGACCCTCCTGGGTAATGTGATTTAGTTTTAAGTTTTTAGGACTCTCCTGGATAAGGGGATTTAATTTCAAGTTTTCAGGACCCTCCTGGATAATGGGATTTAATTTTAAATTTTCGGGACTCTCCTGGATAATGGGATTTAATTGTTAAATTTTTAGAACTCTTTTGGATAACGAGATTCAATTAACACTCACGAATATTCCTGGTACAAACTAAGGCAGAAAATTTTGATTGTTTTGTCTGTTTTGTTGTGTTTGCAGGCGCCCACCTGGAGAATGAAGGAATTCATTGCATGTTTTATGTCAGTGGCAGGCACCCACCTGGAGAATGAGGGAATTTAGTTCAAGTTTCAAGTCAGTAGCAGGCGCACACTTGGAGAACAAGGGAAGTCATTTCAGAATTCAATTCAAGTTAGAAGTAGTAGAAGCTCGCCTCAAGAATGCGAGTCGACAGTCCAAGATGACCAAAGAAGAAGTCTCAATCCAGAATAAAAGAAAAAAACAAAAAAGTTTCAATCCAGAATAAAAGAAAAAAAAGTGAATCCAAAATGCAGATGCAGATGAAAGATGTGAACTGCTACAGACATGGCTGAAGTAAGCATTGCATGTTCGGTCTTAATCCGAAGAAGTCGTGGAAGAATGAATCAACACCTGCAGCTAGCAAGCGTCAAGGTTCAAATTAAAAGTCTGCATGAAGCACCATTTAAGACTCAAGATCAAGCTTCAGAAGACTTATAGATAGGAATCTTGTAGCTCATAGGCTTAGTTAGTCTTTTTCATTTTTGGTTTGACGTAATAACAGGGCCGCGGACCGGAACCTCGACGGAACGGAACCTCACTCGACTCTCTCATCCTCTCCACACACTCCATCGCTCTTCTCCTCGAACTACACGTGACTTGATTCCCTTATAACCCGTGATATGTAGGCTGTCCAAAACCAGGGCTCGGTCACAATCTTTTTACCCATATTTCTTTTCTTTTAATAAGTGTCGGGTCAGAAATCAATTACGTCGCTTACTTATTTCTTTGCTCAAAATCACTTCGTGTTTCCAAGCAAAGAGGGGCAGCTTTAAGGACGCAATTTTTGACCCGCACATTAGAATTACCTTTAATAGTCCTAGTATTTTTAGAATATTTATTTGAGTTTATTTCTATAAGATTTCATTTTTTATTATTAATTTTAATTCTATTTTTTGAAGCACAAAAATTGAAAAATAAAAAAATTGTTTCATTTTCTCTATTTAATTCAGGTATTAGGTATTTTTAGAAAGACATTATTTTTAACCCATTTATATTTTAGTATAATCCTTGAAAATACCAAAACATAGTTTCATGGAATAATATAGTTGTTTTCGTTAATTAGGATTGATTTTATATTTTTATGGTGTTACTTTAGAAAAGAAATTAATATATTTTTAAGGCAAATTGCAAGAATTGTAGAAATAAAGGGCCAATTTTATAGCCCAATACCTTCAACTTGGCAAACCCATATCAAAGGCCCATTATTCCCAACCCATTAGCCCACTCTCCACTTAAAATGCATGATTTAATCTTAGCCATCTATTTCCTTCCAATCCAATGGACATCATCCTTTCCCACCTCCATATAAAATACCCAATTATAGAAACCTAACCTAATTCCTACAATTCAAAAAGAACTGAAAAACGGCAGACCTCCCCACAGAAAATATCCGCAGCCACACACACTCATTCACAAAAAATACGTAGTGCTCTATTCCCTGTCTTTCTCTGCAATTTTGTAGTGTTACACTCCTCTCGAGCTTAGTGAATATAAGTTCTACACTTTATAAAGAGCCGTTGTATACAAGAGTACTTACAAAATAAAGGAGTGCACATTTTTTTTTTGTAGACTGAGCTAAATAAGAACTCTGAGCTGAGCGGTGAAGAAAGAGCAAGAATCTATAGAGGCAAAATAGTTGTAAGCAGTAGAAGAAGTAAAATGACAAGAGGATTTAGAATCATAATTTTTGCAACTTCTCTGCTCTTAATGATTCTTGTTTGATTGAGGTCGCGTTTGGTTTTTGAGTTTTTTGGTGCTGATTCAAGGTTCCGGTTTGCAAGTTCGGCGTTTCAATCCAACGATTGTTGCTTTGTTATTCCGATTGAGTTGAAAATTTTCGGCTTTATTCATCAATGTAAAGGTCCATTCGAATCCATTTTTCTCAGTATTTGTTTACATTTTAAGTATACACTTGCTTTGATATATTAGTATTTCTATTTGCTCGTGACGGGTTCTATTTGCTCTATGGAAAATACTTGGTCTCTTTCGCATTAATCGTGTACTGATTGCGTATTGTTTGATTTATATATTGGTTTTAAAGATTAATTCGTTTGAATACATGTAAGTTTGGTCGGACGATTTCTGTTAAATACGCTATGGAGTTTGACTTAGTTTTCTTACTTATATGGTTATGTTATGTTCTTTTGTTTTAGCATGTTTAAGTGGCGATTTATGTGATTTATTAAATTGGATAGATGAGAAAATTGGAGTTATTTCATTCTTGGCGAGGAATAAGAATAGGCCATGAGTGGTGTTAAGTTCGAAGAATGTATAACTCTTAAGCCTCACAACAATCTCTTATGAATATCATAGTTTGCTTTAGGCGCGTAATTAAATCATCACGGCTATGGGTACGGTTCCCGTGGCATGATCGTAATACATAATTCCCAAATTCGGGTGCATATTTCATGTGACCCGATCACAACTTCAAACAATAATAAAATACACATGTTGTAGATTGTGGGTACTGTTCCCGTGACACGATTTACAACATATACAAAAACAACCAAGTGTACGACAATCGTAACTTGTTCCAGAAATAACTCCATATATAATTAAAAGCGGTTTAAAAAGCTATAAATGCCCAATAGGAATAGAACATGTTATTAATCAGATATTTAGGCCAAATAATAATAGTTGAGCGACCGTGCTAAAACCACGGAACCCGGGAATGCCTAACACATTCTCTCGGGTTAACAGAATTCCTTACCTGGATTTCTGTGTTTCGCGGACTGTGAAATAGAGTCAAACTTCCTCGGTTCGAGATTTCAAACCGGTGACTTGGGACACCATAAATTATCCCAAATGGCGACTCTGAATTTGAATATAAATAATTCCGTTTCGATTATTGTCACTTTAATTGGAATAACTCCCAATCCCCTCGGGAAAAAGGAGGTGTAACAGTAAGCTACAAAAGGTAACTGAAACGTCCCTTCGGTCCAATCTCCAAGGCACTAAATGTGTCACGACTCAAAAACACTAGTCGTGATGGCACCTAATTCGATCCGCTAGGTAAGTCAACTAACAATCAATACAAACCAAATGATATTATAGGAAAAATAGAGAAGAATTATCTGAACATTTACAAATTAACCCAAGAACTGGTAGTACGAATCATGAGCTTCTAAGACTTGGAATTTACAAGGCTGATATAAATAAATACACGATCTGTTTGAAATTTACATAACAGATTAGCAAGACCTAAGCTACCAAGGACAAGTGGCAGCTATATCCGGAATGCACCAAACATCTCTAGAGTCAGATCCCGACATTACCAGTAGCTCCGCTCCAAAGAAAAATCTGCACGAAAGTTGCAGAAGTGTAGTATGCGTACAATCGACCCCATGTACCCAGTATGTATCTTGTCTAGCACCGTCGAAGTAGTGACGATGCTTTTTAATTAGAAGATACTCACTGATAAAACCTGCACCGTAAATCAGCAATAGAACTATACCACAATATAACAGAGAAGAATGCATGATGCGAATACGCAAAATAATAATCGAGTGCTAGCAGAGATCACAATTTAGCAACTTCCAATACCTCGACCAATCCTTTCCTTAGAATGAAACCAATAAACCACGACAGTCACTTCATCACTTTCATAGCATGAGGAATGTACTCAGATATCAAGTCAATTACACGGCATTACCCTTCGTGCTTTTATCCCATCCTCACCCAATATACATATAACAGTACTAACCGATAACAGCAATTACAAAGTAGGAAATACGCAAGTAGCAATAATGAACGAGGATATACATGTGGGCAACATAAATAGACTAGGCAGAAGGCATATGAGTAATGACAACAATTTGGAAAACACGGAATATCAACTTCAGCTAACTAGTATGGTGGAGGCCTAGGTACAAGCATAACAATTATGAAAGGAACACATGATCTTTACAAGTTAACAAGTAAAGGCATGAATGACTAGCATGGTGGAAGGCTTATACTAAAGTGCAACAGAATAGATACGACATGAATGTAATTATAAAAGCAGGAAGTAGGCATGCTATTTGCAAGTTAAGCAAGTAGGAGGTACGAGCAACACAACAGCAATTGAGATAGAGATCAATGACGGAACAATAGCAACAAGTCATATCAGATCTGTAATTACGACAATAACAACTCAAGGTAAAGACATGAACGTGTACACGGATAATAGATATCACTACATGCATGTCCCTCATCCTCGCCTGCACGGAAACACCCATCGTGCCATGATCTCACGATAATATAAAAGCATAACAATATAAATTAAATGGCACGACATCACCCTTCGTGCTTTTACTCTCAAATGATATGGCACGGCATCACCCTTCGTGCTTTTACTCTCAATAATGTGGCACGACATCACCCTTCGTGCTTTTACTCTCAATAATATGGCACGACATCACCCGTCGTGCTTTTACTCTCAATAATATGGCACGGCATCACCCTTCGTTCTTTTACTCTCAAATGATATGGCACGGCACCACCCTTCGTACTTTTACTCTCAATCACCCTTCGTGTATTACACTCTTCCTTACCAAGCATATGTATATAAATGGCAAACAAGGCAGGAAGCATAAATAACATCAAGGAGAGTGTTTAAACGAATATTCCAAATGAATCCCAATCAAAACTTCCCAATGCCAACAATAGTTCAATAGACCCTCAAGAACCGCATTATTCAAGTGTATCAACAATTCTCAAGAATGATCTACAACACGAGGATATAATCTAGTATCTCAATAATGTCGGCCGTAACAATAAGGCATGCAGCAAGAAGGTCACATAATTCTACAAGAAAAAATTATAAAATAATCTATCCCCAAGCATGATTAACCCTGGCACATACATATATGCTCGTCACCTCACATATGCTTCACCCCTGCATGTAGCAAACAATGTCAAATAGAAGGAAAAATTCCCTCAACAAAGTTAGGAAAGACACTTACCTCAATTCGGCTAACTCAATACTCAATTTAGCTTTTTCCTTTACAAATTCATCTCCGCTCGGCTCAATCTAATTCTAATTTCCTCCCCAACTTTTCTTCTCCTATTGTGATCGCCGCCTATATTTCCCTTCGTTCCCGTTTTTCTATTTTTTCATTCTATTTATTTTGTTATAAGACCTAAATTACTCTTTTTCCTACACCTTAGGTCATACATGGGCCAATAAGGAAAAATATGGGTGCAGCCCATTTCTTTACCATTATTTATTTATCTAAGTTATTTTACGGAGCCAAAGTTACCCCTAAACTATTGGATATAGAACAATTATGTTTTTCGTTTGATTTTGGTTCCAAAAATATCCTTAAATTTAAATATTGGATCATGTCTCGTTTAACATTACCGTTTGACATAACGGATCTACTCCAACTTCCGAAATCGAAATCCGACCCCGATATCAAAAAGTCCACTCCCGGTCAAACTTCCCAAAAATCCAACTTTCGCCATTTCAAGACTAATTCGACTACGGACCTCCAAATTACAATCCGGATGCGCTCCTAAGTCTAAAATCACCCAACGGAGCTAAGGGAACTGACCGAACTCCATTTCGAGGTCGAATACTAAAATGTCAAACTTGGTCAACTTTTCGAACATAAAGCTTAAATGTTGAAGTTCATTCTTCCAAATCGATTCCCGATAACTTGAAAACCAACACCAACGATTTATGCAAGTCATAATACATCATATGGAGACACTTGAGCCCTCAAACTACCGAGTGAAGTGCAGATACTCAAAACGACCAGCCAGGTCATTACATCCTCCACCACTAAAACATACGTTCGTCCTCGAACGTGCCAGGAGTCGTTCCAAAGATATCAAATCACGGTGTAATCTTACTATGCATAAACCCGGAGGTGATCCCACGTCACCCTACTCCACATAAGGCCCCCATCCGGTGATGAAAATGTCCTCCCCCAGCCACCTAATCCGAAGCAGGAAAAAGAGAAGAATAGAAAAGGGGCTCCGAGTTCCCCGAACTCAGAGAAGCAGAAATCAAAAAAGAGGCGCGCAAACGTAAGGAAAGTATCGGCGCCCTTCCATTGGACTCAATTCACCGACTGAGGGATGAGTCCGAAGAAGAAGATGATTTCGAGCTAGTGGCTCGAGTGCGAATCCATACTGCATTGCTTCTAGCCAGGGAGGTTGCCGAGAAGACATTGGCCAAGATCTCTAAACCGGAAAGGGGTGAGGCTGATTTTCCCCTACCTAGGGGGTCAAAAGGGAGACCGGGGCTGATACTTCTCGAGTAGAGGAAAGTGCCCTGAAATATGTTCTTGGGGCGATTGAACTCACCGGGTCTCCTCTGTTCTCTAATTCCAAGATCAACGAGGCATGTATACTAGAAGGTCATTCTCGCGAGGGGCCTCAGGGGGCGACAGACCTCAACAACTTCTTAGATGGGTTAGAATCTACCACCTCGGAGGACGTCACCGGGTTTGGTAACTTACCGGTGCCAAAGAAGGTACCATCGTCTGGAGCTAGTGGGTCATCTTCGAGCCCAAGGTTAGTGGATCGATTCCCGGCCCCGAAAGTCGATCCTGATTGAAAGCGGTCAATAGTTTTCTCTATCTCGGAGGATGCCCGGGTTTTCTCTGACCCCGTATGGGTTGCTAGCTATCTTCGGTGCTTGGTGAACGAAGAGGACCAAGCCAAGATGGACGAGGTGGAAGTGCCCTGCCTATTCAATAAAGCTCAACAAGCGTTGAATCGGGTAACTTCGAGTGTCTCTTTATTATGTATTTTGAATATGAAGTTGTAAATAATCGTAACACCTTT
The DNA here is from genome assembly GCF_001879085.1 of Nicotiana attenuata. NCBI lineage: Eukaryota > Viridiplantae > Streptophyta > Magnoliopsida > Solanales > Solanaceae > Nicotiana > Nicotiana attenuata. The sequence goes on from NW_017672845.1 coordinate 66,018, forward strand.
CTTTATGCTCGTAGGCCTAAGTACTTCACTATGAAACTTTCCTCCAATATTGGGAGTAGTTCACCCAACACGAGGCTGAGGTTCAGGAGCTTACTGAGAAGAGGGACACATACATGCTTCTCAGTGAGAAACTTCAGGCCGAGTTAGAAGCGGCTCGGAATAAGCATCCCAAGTGGGTCGAGCAGGTACATCGAGTACTTGAAGATAGTGACAATAATTTTGACACAGTGGCTAACGACCCAAACATGCAGGTCCAAAAGAGGCTTGAACAGATCAGGCAGCTCCAGGCGCAGGTGGACACGATAAAAGCTAAGTCCGAGGAGTGGAAGAAAATATAGACCTTCTAGCCTCGGAAAAGGAGGCTGTCCAAACACAACAGGCGTCGGTCGAGGCCCAGCTCCGAGCTGCAGAGGAAAAGACCTCTATCTAGGCCAAAATAATTGAAGAGATCCGATCTCATCTTAGCTCGACGACTTTTAGCCAAGAAAATCTGGCCAAGGAACTTGATGCGGCAAGGTTAGAGATTGCTGTGGTCAAGGCCAAAGGTGATGAGAAGGTGGGCCAGCATAAGGCCGATGCTGAGGCGGCTCAGGTCTAAGTGAGAAACTTGGTGGAACACGTGAGGTGGAAATCCCGAAGGGAGGCCTTTGAAGGAGTTGAAGCTCAGGGCTTCGACCTGCTGATTGTGATCGAGAATGCCAAGGTGTCCAAGGCCAAGGCCAGGAAGTTGGCTAATCCCGAGGAGGAGGATTTCGAGGGATCTGAAGACTCGGATGGGACCAAAGGCTGCGAAGGCCCCGAAGGCGACGACGCGGCTTGCGGTGAAGATTAGGCCAATCTTTTTAGTCATTGTGTCTTTGCCATTTTGGCTATTGTAAATTTTTGTATCGGGGCCATTTGTCCCTTGTAAAAAGAATATTTGGTAAATATGTACAAGGTTTTCTTTCTCTTTCAGCAGTCGGATTTTCCCTGGTTTTATCATTTGTGTTTGCAGAAAGGTCGAAATGCATTAGCATGAAATAAGTAGGTTATGTTCGAAGGTTTGAACAAACCTTGCCTTTAATGTTAATTTGTGTTAAGGCATTGTAGGGATTCGGTGCTACCGAAGTCTTTTCCCAAAATAGTTTAGGTTTATAGCTTGCTGACGGTAGCCTTTAGAATCGGTTATGAAAGATTTTCTTTTTTGAAGGCATAGTTTTTGTTAGGGGTCTCGAACGTCTCCAAGACGTGTTAATAAGGCCATAGCCTTTTAGTTTGGGAGCGGCCCATTGGACTTGCTTTCCCGAGTTATCCGAGCTTTCCCAAGATAACAGTCCCCGAGCGAGGGTGGGCATGGACTTTAAAATTTGAGGGTTTCTTAATAGGTCTTATGCCCCCGGGGTCTAGTGGATTGGGCTGCCCGATTTTGTTTTTTGGCGGCAGTCCCTGAGTTATGGAGCAATCATTCAAACACCGGTTATAAGCGCGGCCCTTTAGCTCGTTTCCATTAGGAGATCAGAAGTAGGAAATTCTTTATGGGATGTAAAGAAGAAATTTTGAAACATAAGATGATTGCAAGGAAGAGACTTCTCTTTATTCTTGTGTATAATAGTAACATATGTATACATATTTCGTGTCAGGGTTCGAGCAACCTATGTGGGGACGGTTCGTTTGACCATTTGGCCCTTACAATAAATCCTACCAATTGATACCCTTCAGCTTCGAAGCTTCTTTCCTTGCTAAAGTCGAAATCCAAGGGTAATGCCCCCAGTGTTTGAGGTTGATTGTAGAGGAGTCTCAGATACTATTAATTCTAGCTTTGGCACCGATTCGTGATCGGTCCTTGATTCTAAGTTAGCACGATCCGCTGATGCATCGTTAAAAACCTTGCCGAAAAACCCATTTGGGTTAAAATCTGTTCAAGGGAAAAAGAGTGCAACGCGTGCTTTCAGACCTAAAAACTATGTGATGCTTCTTGTCGATCACCTGCAAGTGTTAGTCCGAAATAAAAGAAAATGATCGGGATCGTACCTTAGCAGTAATATCGTCTTAGGTAAGTTACATTCCAATTGCTCGGTAGTTATTCTCTATTCACCGTTCCGAGCTTATAGGATCCTTTCCCGGTGACCTCGAGAATCTGGTACGGTCCTTCCTTGTTCTTACCCAACTTCCCTTCGTTCGGATTTCGGGTGTTTAGTGTGACCTTCCTTAGTACTAAGTCATTGATATTGAAGTATCGAAGGTTGGCCCTTTGATTGTAGTACCTCTCGATTCGTTGCTTTTGGGCAGCCAATCGAACAAGGGCGATTTCTCGCCTTTCATCCAATAGCTCTAGGCTTATATTCATGGCCTCGTCATTTGATTCCTTTGTTGCATATTGGAATTTGATACTTGGCTCCTCGACTTTGACTTGTATTAGAGCTTCGGTGCCATAAACCATAAGAATGGAGTAGCCCCGGTACTTGACTTCGAGGTCGTGCGATATGCCCAAAGGACTTCGGGTAGGATCTCCTTCCATTTTCCTTTGGCGTCGGTTAACCTCTTCTTAAGGTTTTGGATTATGGTTCTGTTGGTCGATTCAGCTTGTCCGTTCCCACTAGGGTGATAAGGTGTCGATAAGATTCTTTTGATCTTATGATCTTCGAGAAACTTGGTCACTTTGTTGCTGATAAATTGTTTCCCGTTGTGACATACAATTTCGGACGACATCCCAAACCGACATATGATGTGGTCCCAAATGAAGTCGATGACGTCCTTCTCCCTGACCTTCTCGTACGCCTCTGCTTCAACCCACTTAGAAAAATAGTCAGTCATAAATAAGATAAATTGAGCCTTACCCGGTTCCCATGAAAGATGGCCGGCGATGTCCATTCCCCACTTCATGAATGGCCATGGTGACAAGACCGAATGCAGCAGTTCCCCGGGTTGGTAAATCTTCAGAGCATATCTTTGGCATTTGTCACATTTTCGTACGAACTCCTTCACATCTTTTTCCATGTCGATCTAGTTTTAGCTGGCTCTGATCACCTTTCGAACCAATGATTCAGCGCCTGAATGATTTTGTGAACTTCCCTCGGAACATACTCGATATCTCCCGGTCCCGGACATATTACTAGCGAGACTTGAACATTCTTCTAAGCAAGGTTTCGTCCCTGGACAAGCTGAATCGGGCTGCCTTTGTGCGCAGGGCCCTCAATTCTTTTGGATCTGAGGGAAGTTTCCCAATCTTCAAATACTCTACGTATTTATATCTCTAATCCCAAGTTAAGCTTGTGGAGTTTATTTTGGCGTGTCCTTCTTCCACTCTCGATCTCATGAGTTGTACAACTACTCCTGAGTTGAGCTCGTCATCTTCGACCGACGACCCTAAGTTTGCAAGAACATCGGCCTCACTATTTTGATCTCAAAGTACGTGCTTCAAAGTCCACTCTTTGAACCAATGTAATGTTACCTGTAACTTATCTAGGTACCTTCGCATTCGTTCTTCTCTGACTTCGAACATTCCATTAACTTGGTTCACCACAAGGAGGGAGTCACACTTAGCTTTGATCACCTCCGCCCCCAAGCTTTTGGCCAGTTCGAGACTTGCAATCATGGCTTCATATTCGGCCTTGTTGTTAGTCAATTTCACAGTTCTAACGGAGTATCTGCCTGTGGGTGGCTTCAGTACGATGCCAAGTTCGGACCCCTTTGCGTTCGAGGCACCGTCCGTAAAGAGGGTCCATATTCCCGAAGACGTCCCCAAGTTTACCAACAATTCTCTTTCGACTTCGGGTATTAGGGTCGGCGTAAAGTCGACCACGAAATCTGCCAAAATTTGAGACTTAATGGCTGTTCGGGGTTGATATTCGCTGATTTCTACGGCCCATTTGGCCAATTGTCCGGAGAGTTTGGGTTTATGCATTATATTTTGTAATGGGTAAGTTGTCACAACACATATAGGATGGTACTGAAAATATGGTTTCAGTTTCCTAGAGGCACTTAGTAAAGCGAGCGCCAATTTTTCTAGGTGAGGATATCTAGTTTCGGCCTCACCTAAGGTCCTGCTAACATAATAGATTGGAAATTGCGTACCTTGTTCTTCCCTAACTAGGACTCCACTTACCGTTATTTCCGATACTGCCAAATACTAGTATAGTTGTTCGTCTTCCCTCGACGTATGAACAAGTGGAGGGATCCATAGATATTGCTTAAGTTCTTCCAAGGTCCATTGTAATTCTGGGGTCCATGTCAATAACGAGAAAAATTGATGGATCTTATCGGAGGACCTCAAGATAATCGCCCCAAGGCGGCAATGCGCCCAGTTAGCCTTTGTACGACCTTCACATTGTCCACTACCGTGATATCCTCGATAGCTCTGATCTTGTCGGGGCTGATCTTGATTCCTCGGTTAGATACTATGAACCCGAGAAACTCACCTAACCCAACTCCGAACGCGTATTTTTTTGGATTCATCTTCATGTTGTACTTGTTCAATATACTTAAGGTTTTATGCATATGCTTTAAATGGTCTGCTGCTCGCAGGGACTTAACTAACATATCCTCAATGTAAACTTCCATGGATTTCCCTATTTATTCTTCGAACATTCGGTTTACTAGGCGTTGGTAAGTGGCACCGCATTTTTTAATCCAAATGGCATAACGTTATATAAGTATGTGCCATACTTAGTGATGAATGAGGTCTTTTTTTGATCATCCGGGTTCATTCGTATTTGGTTGTACACGGAGTAGGCATCGATAAAATGGAGGATCTCATGGCCGGCCGTGGCATCGATCATGCGATCGATGTTAGGCAAAGGAAAGAGTCTTTGGGGCATTTCTTATTTAAATCTCTATAGTCCACACACATTGTTAGTTTGTCCCCGTTTTAAGGGACTACTACTACGTTTGCTAACCATTTCGGATATTTGACCTCCCGGATGGACCCTATTTTAAGGAATTTAGTTACCTCGTCCTTGATGAAAGCATGCTTGATCTCGGACTTGGGTCTCCTTTTCTGCTTGATCTGATGGAATTTTTGGTCCAAGCTCAGCTTGTGAGTGGTGATCTCTAGTGGGATCCCTATCATGTCGAGATAGGACTAAGCAAAACAATCCATGTTACCTATAGGAAATCGAATGAGTTATTTCTTGAGCTCAAGAGTTAACCCTGTGCCTAGGTATACCTTTCGATCGGGCCGGTGTTCGATCAGTATGACGTGGTCTAGCTCTTCGACCGTTGATTTGGTAGTGTCGGAACCATCAGGGACTATAAAGGATCGAGGAACCCCTGCTTGTCCGGTTGGGTCGAGGCCGGCATCGGTGATTGCTATTTGGCATCCTGTTTTGCTTTCGAACCTGGCTCCTTTGTCGATGAGAGTGTTGATATCAGAATTACTTTATCGACACCAAACATCTCCTTTGCGGCGGGTTGCTCCCCTTAGATCCTTTTAATCCCCTCTGGTGTTGGGAATTTTAACACCTGGGGAAGGGCCGAGGGCACAACCCTCATGTTATGGATCCATGGTCTCCCAAATAGGGTGTTTTACATCATGTCCCCTTCGATCACATATAACTTGGTCTACTGGATGGTTCCGGCTGCATTTACTGGTAATGTTATTTCTCCTTTAGTAGTTTCGCAAGCCATGTTGAATCTGTTTAGAACTAGTGATGCAGGCACGAGTTAGTCCTATAGAACGAGCTGTTCTACGATCCTCGATCGAATGATGTTGGCCGAGCTACCTGGATCAATTAACACACGTTTAACTCGAGATTTATTCATGAGTACAGTTATTACCAGTGCATCGTTATGAGGCTGCATGATTCCTTCTGTGTCCTCGTCGTTGAAAGATAGAGTTCCTTCTGGTATGTAATCTCGAGTCCGTTTCTCCCTCATGATGGATACTTTGGTGCGTTTTAACATCGGACCTTGAGGAACATCGACCCCTCCGATGGTCATATGAATGACGTGTTGAGGTTCTTCTTGCTCTATTTGTTTGTTGGATTCCCTATTTCTAAAATGATTCTTGGCTCGGTCGCTCAGAAATTCCCGAAGGTGCCCGTTGTTGAATAACCGGGCAACTTGTTCTCTCAATTGTCAACAATCCTCCGTTATGTGGCGATGAGTGCCATGATATTTGCACATTTTGTTGGGATCTTTTTGGGACGGATTGGTTTGAAAAGGTCGAGGCCATTTAGTACCTTTGATGTGTCTGATAGCTGATACGATGGCAGCTACATCAATATTAAAGTTGTATTGTGATAATCGTGGTGCTTCTCTAGGTCCGATAGGACTGTCGAAGCCATTCTTGCTCATGATCCCTCGAGTGCTCTAGCCTTGATCACATCTCCTTTCATTTCATATAGAACTTTGCCCAGGTCTGTTGCTTCTGCGATCTCCATTATATGGCTGGTATCGATCTCTGCTCAACCTCAGTTCTCGGCCAATATCTCTCTTGTTCTATCAATGGGTCTGACTGGATAAACGGACCCAGAAGGAGCCCTAACTTGATCGTTTTCGACCTTGATCTTTGATTGGTACCGATTATGCACATCGGCCTAAGTAACGGTCGGGTATTCTATTAGATTCTGCTTCAATTGCTGCGAAGCCACCGAGCTTCGAAAATTGAGTCCTTGGGTTAAAGCTTGAACAACCCAATCATCAACGACCGGTGGCAGGTCCATCCGTTCAATTTGGAATCGCGACACATATTCTCAGAGCATTTCGTTGTCCTTCTGTCTTACCTTGAAAAGGTCCGACTTCCTTGTCTCAACCTTGATGGCCCCGGCGTGTGCCTTTACGAACGAATCTGCAAGCATAGCAAATGAGCCAATAGAATTAGGTAGTAAATTGGGATACTATATCATAGCTCCCTTTGACAGGGTCTCTCCGAATTTCTTTAGCAAGACAGATTCGATCTCATCATCCTCTAGATCATTCCCTTTGATAGCACATGTGTAATAGGTGACATGTTCATTCGGATCGGTCGTTCCATTGTACTTAGGAATCTCAGGCATGCGGAACTTCTTGGGGATTGGCTTGGGAGCTGCGCCCGGGGGAAAAGGTTTTTCCTTATCTTGGTCACTCAAGAAGTTTGTCAAATCATTAAAACAAATGACACATAACTTATTAATTTACCCATTTTTGATGATGACAAACTTAGAGTTGATGTTCCCCTTGAGAACCAGATCTGCACATTGTTCCCCCTACGAATTAGTCATATTCCCCCTGAGAACCTGTTTTGTCCCTTTAAATTTTCAAGTAACATACCTGCTGTAAGTCGATATAGTGTAACAACTTTTACAAATGTAGGGTTGACTGTACGACGACCAAGGAAACTGATCACATCTGGTCCCTATCTAGTTTCTCGAGAGCGTTTGGCAAATCATCAAAACACAAAATAGCATAACATATCAATTTTTCCCTTTGTGATGATGACAAACCTAGAATTGATATTTCCCATAAGAATCGGATTCCTTACATGCAGTGATCACGTCTGGTCTTTACCTAGTTCCTCGAGCACGTTTGGCAACTCATCAAAACATGAAATAACATAAGTTAGAGCAATTTTCCCCTTTTTGATGATGACAAACTTATAATTGAAGTTCCCCTTAAGAACCTGATTCCTCATATGTTGCCTTATGGATCAGACCTGTAATCAACATGTTATCAACAACGCCCCCCCTGCGAAGCAGAGCTATCACTCATGCACAACACTGAGTTCCCCTCCCCCCCCCCTCCCCCCCGTCGATACCTATGTAACTTCCCCCTTTTGGCATTGTAAAGAATAACAGAAGAAGACAACAACAACAACAACAACGACCCAGTAAAATCCCACCAGTGGGGTCTGGGGAGGGTAGAGTGTATGCAGACCTTACCCCTACCCCGAAGGGGGTAGAGAGGCTATTTCTGGGAGACCCTCGGCTCATAGACACTAGATCTGTAACAACAAAAACCCGAAAAATAATATCAGCAACATGATAGACAACAAATAAATTGAAAAGCAGTCATAAATATTATGCAAAAGTGTGAAATACAACATAAATCGCTAGCAGTGCTAGACAAAACACTATCATACTCGCCGGAACAAAGAGGGAAACAGGGACAAAGAGGAAAACTGCTCGACTACCCCTTAACCTACAACCCTAATGCTCGACCTCCACACCTTCCTATCAAGAGCCATGTCCTCGGAAATCTGGAGCCGCGCCGTGTGCTGTCTGATCACCTCGCCCCAATACTTCTTACGCCGCCCTCTACCTCTTCTCGTACCTGCCAAATCCAACCTCTCACACCTCCTAACCAGGGCATCTAGGCTTCTCCTCTGCACGTGCCCAAACCATCTAAGTCGCGCTTCCCACATCTTATCATCCACCAGAGCTACGCCCACCTTCTCCCGAATAACTTCATTCCTAATGTTATCCAGCCTAGTGTGCCCACACATCCATCTCAACATCCTCATTTCTGCTACTTTGACCTTCTAGATATGTGAATTCTTGAGTGGCCAACACTCAGCCCCATACAACATGGCCAGTCTAAGCACCGCTCTATAGAACTTCCTTTGAGTTTCGGTGGCACATTCTTGTCACACAGGACTCCAGACGCTAACCTCCATTTCATCCACGCCACCCCAATACGGGGCGTAACATCCCCATCGATCTCCCTATCTCCCTGGATAATTGACCCTAAGTTCTTAAAACTTTCTCTCTTGAGGATGACCTGTGAGTCAAGCCTGACTTCCACGTCCGCTTCCCCCGTCACATCGCTGAACTTACATTCCACATATTCTGTCTTAATCCTACTCAATTTGAAGCCTTTAGACTCCAGGGCCTGACTCCATACTCCAGTCTCCCATTAACACCACCTCGCGTCTTATCAATCAGAACTATATCATCAGCAAACAACATACACCATGGCCCCTCTCCTTGGATAAGGTGTGTCAGTGCATCCATCGCCAGGGCAAATAAGAACGGGCTAAGCGCAGATCCTTGGTGTAACCCCATAACCACCGAAAAAGGCTCTGAATCACCTCCTACAGTCCTAACCCGAGTCATAGCTCCATCATACATATCATTTATCGCCCTAATTTAAGCCACCAGCATATCTTTCGCCTCCAAACATCTCCAAAGGATGTCCCTAGGGACGTTGTCATATGCATTCTCTAGGTCAATAAACACCATATGCAAATCCCTCTTCCTATCCCTGTATTGTTCCACCACCCTCCTGATAAGGTGGATAGCTTCCATAGTAGAATGACCCAGCATGAACCCGAACTGGTTTTCCGATATAGACACCGCCCTCCTTATCCTCCCTTCCACCACCTCTCCCTAACTTTTATGGTATGACTTAGTAACTTGATACCCCTATAGTTGTTACAATTCTGGATATCCCCTTTGTTCTTGTACACCGGAACCATTGTACTCCACCGCTACTCATCAGGAATCCTCTTCGTCCTGAAGATAATATTAAACAGCCCAGTCAGCCACTCCAAGCCTGCTCTACCCGCATATCTCCAAAACTCTATTGGAATCTCGTCTAGTCCGGTCTCTTTGCCCTGACTCATCTTACCCATTGCACCCATGACCTCCTCAACTTAATGTGCCTACAATACCTAAAGTCGCGGTGGCTCTCGAAGTGCCCCAATTGCCCTATGTTTCCATCCTCCTCTTCATTTAGAAGTTTATTAATGTACGACTTCCATCTTTGCTTAATCTGGGCCTCTTCCATCAATACTCGACCTTCCTCCTCTTTGATGCACCTCACTTGATCCAGGTCACGAGCCTTCTTCTCTCTCACTTTGGCCAGCCGAAATAACTTCTTGTCCCCAAGTTTGCCCCTAAGTTCCTCATACAGCCGACCAAATGCAGCAGTCTTAGCCTCTGTGACCGCTAATTTCGTCTCCTTCCTAGTCTCCTTATATCTTTCTCTATTTGCTCTCCTCTGATCCTCGTCAGTGTTCTCTACTAACTTAAGGCAAGCCGCTTTCTTGGCTTCCAGTTTCCCTTGTACCACGTCATTCCACCACCAGTCGCCTCGGTGTCCGCCAGAGTAACCTTTCGAAACTCCCAACACCTCTCTCACTGCCTCCCTTATACAGTCCGTTGTCGCCGTCCACAAGCGCTAGCTTCCCCACCACTCTTCCAGGCACCCATAGTCGTCAGCCTCCCCTCCAACTCCCGCGCGTTATCCTTAGACAAAACTCCCCACCTAATCCTCGACTGACCCCGTACAAACCTCTTCTTCCTCTTCATCAAGATACAACGTCCATCACTAGGAGCCTATGTTGAGTCGCGAGGTTCTCACACGGGATCACCTTGCAATCCTCGCACAACCCCCTATCACACCTCCTGAGGAGGAGATAGTCTATCTGAGTCTTAGCCACCATACTCCGGAAAGTAACCAAATGTTCCTCCCTCTTCGGAAACGTAGAGTTCACGATCACCAACTCAAAAGCTCTAGCGAAATCCAACAGTGAGGTACCACCCCTGTTCCTATCACCAAAGCCGAAGCCATCGTGCACCTTACCATAGCCACCAGTAGACGACCCAATATGATCATTGAAATACCCTCCTATGAATAACTTCTCCATAGGCAGAATACCCTGCACCACCGCATCCAGCGCCTCCCAGAAGCGCCTTTTAACCTCCTCGTCCAAGCCCGTTTGCGGCGCATAAGCGCTAGTGACATTGAGAGTGCCCCCTCCAACTACTAAGTTAATCTCCATGAATCTGTCATTCACCCGCCTAACCTCTACCACCGACTATCTGAGTTCCCTATCCACCAAAATGCCCACTCCGTTCTTGCCCTTGACGACATCGGAGAACCACAATTTATACTCGTCTACATTCCTCACCTTCGACCCTACCCACCTAGTCTCCTGCATACATGCTATATTGACCCTCCTCTTTTGGAAAATCTTTTCCAACTCTATAGACTTACCCGTCAACGTCCCTATATTACATGATCCAATTCTCAACCTACAGGCGACCTTGTTCCATTTACCCCCTTTGGTCCCCGTCCCACCCCCTGACCCTTTCCTTACCCCCTCCCCACCACCCACCTCCCCGAGGACATGAACCTACTTAGTAACTACAAGCCCACTACTAGACTGACTAGGTTAGTATGAAATACTACAATAACAAAGTAATTACACAGGAGACAAGAGAAATAGGAGGCGGGAGTAACCAATTCCCGCGAATTGAACCTGGAACTTTCGACTTGGTATACTCCCGATGCTGCGGAACCCGGCGTATAGCTGCTCCTCTACTGCTTGTGCATGTGCACCTCCCTACCGCCACACATAAGTGGATGGAAAAGAACGGATGATATATGCTTCAAGCTGAATCATTTTGAGGCAAAGTGCTAAATTATGAAATATTAATCGGTTGAGTTGTTCACTCCCGAACATTTTGTTAAGATGTTGTGCACATTATGATCGAGTCGTGGGCTCCTTATTGTGGAATATAATATTATTGTCGATTTTGTTATATGTTATGATATTTGAGCACTTGATGAGCAATTTGTTATATGTTGTGATATTTGAGCACTTGATGTGCAATTGGTGATGTGTTGTGACATTTGAGTACTTGATGTGTAATTTGTGATATATTGTGATATTTGAGCAGCACAACCAAAAAGAAGTTCAACAACATTTACTCATGCCACTTGGGCAACACAGCATAAACAATAACAAGAACAACAAGTGAGTGTCATTGCACAAAATAGAGTGATTGTCCATAGTAGAGTAATTACAACAAAAGCACAGTAGTTTCAACAATACAGAATATGACAATTTAAACAACTAAGTACCAATGTCATCAAACATAGGAATCAAAAGAACATAGGAATTCAAGGGAATTTGGAAGGAGTCAAAGACATGGATAACTAGGCAGGAAGAAAAGTAAGGGCTAAGGCCTTGATGGGCCTGTCCATTCGTTCATTCTGTAATGACCTGGCCGGTCGTTTTGAGAGTTATAGCCCCGATCCCCTATTAACTACTTTTCCCGTATCTATTTCTGCTATTGTGACTTGCCGGGAAGTTTCATTTTGGTTTTTAGAGTGTTTTGGGACACTTAGTTCCTAAACGGAGGCTTAAGTCTTAGAATTTGGACCGTAGTCGGAACTATGTGAAGACAACTCTAGAATGGAGTTTCGTCGATTTCCTTAGCTCTGTTGGGTGATTTTAGACTTAGGAGCGTGTCCGGATTGTGTTTTGGAGGTCCGTGGCTTATTTAGGCTTGAAATGGCGAAAGTCAAATTTTTTGAGTTTTGGACCGGTAGTGGAATTTTTTATATCAGGGTCAGAATCTGATTTTGGAAGTTGGAGTAGGTCCGTAATGTTGGTTATGACTTATGTGCAAAATTTGGGGTCAATTGGACGTGGTTTGATAGGTTTTGGCATCAGTTGTGGAGATTTGAAGTTTCAAGTTCTTTAAGTTTGAATTGGGGGGCGATTCGTTTATGCGTTGTTTGATGTGATTTGAGGGCTCGGCTAAGTTCGTATGGTGTTTTAGGATTTGTTGGTATGTTTGGTTGAGGTCCCCGGGGCCTCGGATGAGTTCCGAGTGCTTAACGGATCATTTTTGGACTCTCGGAGTTGGCAGATTTTCTGGTGCTGTGTTGCAGACAATTCCTTCATCGTGTTCGCGAGAGGAGACTCGCGTTCGCGAAGAGGAATGTATGGTAGGTGAGATTTTATGCTTCGCGTTGGCGAAGGAGGTCTCACATTCGTGAAGCACTGGGGAAGTTGGCCTATGCGTTCGCGATGTAGGCCACGCATTCGTGTAGAAGGAATGGCTAACTGGTCCCCAGGCCTTTATGCCTATGCGTTCGCGATGTTGGTCCCGCGTTTGCGTAGGGTTTAGTTGATAGGCCTTAACGTTCGCGACAAGGACATCGCGTTCGCGGTGATGAATTTCTGGGCCAAGGTGAGTTGTGCTTCGCGAACGCGATGGTCTTTCCGCATTCGCGAAGAAGGATTCACTGGGCAGTGTTAAACATTTCAAAAACGAGGGTTTGGCCATTTTTTATCAAAACTTGAGTTTGGGATCTTAGATTTGGATGAGATTTTGAGGGATTTTCAGAGATATTAATTGGGTAATGATTCTACACTTGATTTTTGTTATATCCCACTAATCTATCATTAATTTTATCATTTAATTTCAGATTTTGGGTGAAAAAATGGGGAAAATTTGAGATAAGTTCTTAGGCCAAATTTTGGGGTTTGATCGAGATTTTGGTATTGAATTTGAGTAATTTTGGAACGAGTGAACTTGTGAGCCAATGCATGTTCGTATTTTGTGACTTTTACCCGATTCCGAGACATGGGCCCGGGAGGCTTTTTGAGCGATTTTCCAATTTCTTGCTTTAGCTTTGATCTCATTAGCAAGATTAGTTCCTTGTAGTTATATTTATGTTATGTAATTGATTTTGGCTAGATTGGGCCACTCGGAGCCGGATTCGTGGGAAAGGCATTGTGACTGATTGATTGAGCTTGCTTCGAGGTAAGTGGCTTGCCTAACCTTGTGTGGGGGAACTCCCCTTAGGATTTGGTACTGTTTTTGATATATGAGCGCCATGTACGTGAGGTGATAAATGCATACACGGGCTATTTGTTGCAAAACTTTGTTTTCATTAAGTAAAATACATGTTATCCTTTAACTGAGCTACACTAGCATATGTAATTATCCTGTTTAGTTTAGGATATCATGTCTACGTGTCTTAATTGCTTATCTGAACTATGTGCAACATGCTTAGTGAATTTCCTGCTTCTTCCTTGACTTGTACTTAGTCTAAATTGTAGGATTTCCGTGTTGTAGTTGCATTTCTATTGTTGAGTTGCATATTTACTTTGGGACTATGGAACGATATTCCATGAGCCTGCACTGCATATTTACTTTGGGACTACGGAACGGTATTCCGGGAGATCCCCCTTCACCTTTACGTTTAGGACTACGCGACAGTATCCTGGGAGATCCCCTGTTGTTATTTCTATGTTCTGAGTTGTTGCCTTTCTATGATTACATTCTTGTTAGATTACAGTATATATTTTTACTACGATATTTCATTCTGTGTTATTTTATTATATATACACCAGTAGGTCCCTGACCTGATCTCGTCACTACTCGGCCGAGGTTAGTTTTGGCACTTACTAGGTACCGTTGTGGTGTACTCATGCCCTTCCCTGCACATGTTTTCATGTGCAGATCCAGGTGCCGCTTATCAACCACATTATTAGTGAGGTGAGACAGCTGTAGAGACTTCAAGGTACATCTGCCGCGTCCACAGACCTCGGAGTCCCTATCTACTCTTCTCTATGTCAAACACTTCTTGTATTTCTTTTTGTTAGACTCTGTGTCACGACCCAAACCAAAGGGCCGTGACGGGCATCCGGTGCCTCACCTATCCTTGCGTACCAACTTGCAACTAAGGGACCCTAAATGTATAATGTCATACCTTGGCCATGGGGCCACATTGTAAGACAATTTGCGAAGCAAAATATAAAATTGAACGGAAACTAACGCCGACTAAACATCAATATAAAGCAGGGCCGACAAGGCCGTCAAAACTATTACAGCTGACAAACCAACAAAATATACATACAAGGCCTACAAGCCCAACATACTGCACTAACTGACGTGATATGCCTACAAGCATCTACTAATGCATGTACTGTGATCGGAACAGGGCCCCGACCTATCCATAACACACATATATATATACACAAGATGTACACAAAACTCTAGACCCTGCAACTCCAAAGGACGTGGAGCTTACCGACCAAGCTGAACTCGGGCAACACCTACTAAGAAGGTCTACCCGTCTGTCTGTCCAAATCTGCACGCAAATGCAGCATCCCCAGAAAAGGGACGTCAATATGAAATAATGTATCGAGTATGTAAGGCAATAAAATAACTGAAAGCTAAAACTGAACTGACAATTGAAAGTAACTGGGAGTCAAAGATGATCTAGAGATTACTTACCTATTGATACTGACTCAACTCCCTCAATATAGTAAATAAAATAAATGTCCGACCCTGTAATGCTCGGAACCTGTACTTGCTCCCCTGTAGTAGGCTCGATCATAGGCGCTCGGCCACACTAGGCTCTGTATCTCGGCCATTCTGGGCTCGCTCATAGGCGCTCGGCGACCGTAGGTTCGGTATATAGCTTACCATCTGATCGGAGGTTGCCCAATAGGGGCCTGCCCACCGATTATAGCTCGATGGTGGTGAAAATACAGTAATACTGTATATATAGACACTCTGCTCTCTTGACTGGAAGAAGACAATATTTAACATAATATAAAGTCTTGATAAGGGAAAATACTATAATTTATGAGACTAGGATAATGTACATAAGTTCAGGAATACGAACATCTCTTTATGCCTCGTTATCAAACTTATGTAGTTACAAGATCATGCCAAAATGAAGGAAGGGCTTAGACTTAACATACCTTAGTCGATTCTCTTGACAATTCCTCTAAAACACTTTTTTTGTGATAAAATACGTGACAGTGGATCGAAGTAGGAAAAATCCGTATCACATTCTTGAGAAAGACTGCACCGTACTCCTTTAGAATCGCAAAATCCCGTTGCTATTTTTTTAAGAAGCCTCATAGATGAACATTCAATCTTGGATCATATTCAATGGAATTATCTCGAAGGTGTTGGCATGAATTCCAAAATGAATCCTTAACTAAGAGATGCTGAACCTTGATAATTCATTCTTCACAAAAAATGAAGTGTGAATGGTATAAGTAGTCTTTCCAAAATGAAAGCAAAACGGCCATTAAATGTTTGCCTTCTATCTGGACATGAATTGGCGATGGAAGTCATACCTTTATGACAACTAATGCTTACTAATACAAAGACATTTACTACATACTTATCCCCATATATTTTTACTTAATGTTTATATAAATAAAACTATTTACTTCATTACCCAATATTTAATCAATTAACCACATAATAAATTCTAAGTCTCATTTCACTTAAATACTAGTATACTTCATATACCTTACTATTATAGTCATGTGGTATAGCACTAATCCATAAATACGGGGTATTATAACTTGGACCGTATTTTATCCCAAATTGCCAAACTTCGACGGAACTCATTTTCTTCGATTCACTTACCCTCTATCTTTCACGAATTTACTTATCACTTATTTGAACTAGCATAATACTTATAATCTCAAAATAATCTCATTCCCGTGCTTACGTCGATTAACTTACGACGAAATTTTAACGTACGAAATGCGGGATGCAACATCTCATTTTCGAGCTTTCATCAATTTATTTATGGTATACTTTCACGTACGAAAATATGGGTGTAACATCATTCCGCCCATTGGAATATTCGTCCTCGAATGCTGACTAAGCACTTATCATTTTCATAACCTATGTCTTTTGAATACTTTAGTACTTTTCTTGCCATCTCGGCAACTGTTCTATGAATAAATCCAAAGGTCAGGGCATTCCCCCCCCCCCCCCTTTAGGCCTCTTTCTCACACCACGACTCGTGGTCGGAATCCTTCCAATCTTGTAATTGTTTCTACCTTTTATCATGCAGCCTGTATGACTCTGACTTTGTAAGTGCGCCTATGCGACTCTTCTCTAATTTTTCCTCTACCTTTTAGCCAATCTCTAGGCCTCACTTCGTAAACATATACAGTGCTTAATAAGATGTCCCTCTGTGCATTTATAGGTATACTGAAGTTCTTCACTTGGTGCTTTGTTGAACTTACGCATATTGCTATATCTTATTTCACAGACCGTGTTATCTATCCGCATGACTTTACGACATCTAGGTAGGTCATACCATACCATAACTCTTACCTCAATTTATCGTTACTGAGGTCTGCTACCATACTCCAGGTTACTTTCGTTGCTTATCCCATATGTATAAATCTATGTCCTTTAATGCTTCCTCATTACTGTTCATCTTAAGAATGACAGCCTAATCTCATATCATACTTTGTGACTTTTGTCCATCCATTGTTGATTCACCTCAATAATTATCTACAATCTACCGTTGATAACTTGAAACCTCTTATGTAATCACTAGGGCTTACGTTATACCATGGAACATTTGAAGTGATTTTTCCTGACCAACCTGGGGGCGATACGATACTATAATTCCATAATGGTATTTCATAGCATCCCAATGTGATTAACCTTACGTGGGTATTTTAATCCGGTACAATTCATGAAATCATTACTCAATCGCAGGCCCAAACATCATCCTTCGTCTAACACAATAACACCTTCATTCTACTACCAAGGCAGCATTCCATCTCTTCTAAATTCTACTAGTCTTAGACTCGTTTGAGTTCATTCAGGCTATACTAAGCTTTCTATAACTTAGAGAAACCATCAACTCTCTTGTTTTCATGGGCTTAATCCTGAGGCTTATCCATTCTCGTCACCTTCTCACTCGCCCTTTCTTATCTTTACTCCTGTCTTCCTAAAACCTTCTTGCTTTACCATACTTTAGCTTGCGACCTATACATACCTATTTATACTTCTCGCAACCTTCCTTCAACTTACTTGCACCAGAGATTTTCTTATGTTATTTTAGAACATCAAGCGAGACATCACATCATCTCTAATTCTTCTTTACTCTCATAACTGGACCTTTCGATACCTAGAAATCCTCGACTGGATGATATGCCACTGACGATGCCGCTATCATTCCTAGATATGGAATTCCCTCGCTTTTAGTCTTGTATCCGTAGTACAGACTATTTAGAACCTTCTATATTTGAGTATCTCGTACGTTGTTCACATTTACCTTACTTACCTTTAAATCTCACATCATATCTTCTATCTCTTTCATGACCTCTCTTCCACATAGGTATAATTTACATCAACAACTTGAAATTCCATTACAATACTTGCACCTCTTTACATGATTCGGTGAGAGCTTCATACTGACTTCTTATGAGGCTGGTACACTTCTAACTGGCTTTATCATCCTTTATAAAATACGGCTGTTGTCTCTCTTATACCTTTAAGAGTGATCCTGCAATGTTCTCAATCTCTATGTCCATAATTTTCTGGGTTCAATAATCAAACTCCTAATTTACTTAGTTGATGTAACTCTTTAGTTTCCTCTTTCCTCTGATCAACCTTTATGTAGGCTTAAGCTATCTTTCGATCTGTGGCTCATGGTATTAGTTATTACTTTTAGCATTTCATGGGCGCTATGGAATATCCATGATACAATCCTTTATCTATTAAATCCCTTGTCTATGACCTGGGCTCAATTCTTTCTTTTAACTTAAACCGGAATCTTCTACGGCTGTATGATTGTCAACATATATGTTGCATGGATAATACTCCGAACTCTTAAGTGCGTTCATAATGGAACTAACTCTGGATCATTGTTCGAATAATTCCCTTCATTCCTTCTCAGCTTTCTTTTAACGTAAGCTAGTACCTTTCCTGGTCTTTCTGCCCCCTTGTTGCGTGCATACTTAGCTTATCTTAGTTCCCACGCATGCCGAAATTTTTGCGCTACTCATATGATCTCGAATCCTACTTTTGCTTTTACTTCCTGTTCATTAGCCACAGGTGCCACTTTCTTATGGGGTGCATACAATGTTGTTATAAGACTGTTGTTACAAGACCATTTTCTCTTTAGGTCACTGTGGCTAGGCTAGAGCCTTCTTCCTTATTCCCTCAGCCAGTCTTTCGTTTGAGTACTTAGGGAGGACCCTCTGACACTTGTAAAGCTGCGAGCTTATTACATCGTATACTCGACGGAATTTTTTATCTACGATTATCCGTAGTTACTTACCTGCATGCCCTCGTACTTGTAAGGTTGCTCCTCAACTGATATTTTTACTATTTTCCCAGTGGCACTCTCTTTTATTTCCCTAACACTTATACGATACCTTTAACTACCCCAACTCTTATCTGAATATTCATAAAGTATTACAATGTCATAACTGCGAGGTTGTATTAACTATATTGGGTTTTACTATGTTTATCTTGCACGATTTATTGATTTTTCTGTAACCTCTTGTCTAGACATAACTAGGCTCTTCCTGAATCAACTACTAACTACTAGTTGGCCCATTCTCATATCAATATTCCGCATAATATTTCTTGGGTTATTTCTTTTGTCCTAACTTACCTCTCACACTGGCTCCTTATTTATCAATAACATCTCGGGCAGGAACCGTTCCTTCCTCTCCTTGACGACGTGTTTGCATAATTTTCTGCAATCGTAGCATATCTGTAGGATTTGAATAGGTGCAATCTCATCCCTTTCTCATTTTTTATCGCATTCTTCCTTTACCGTTCCATAGTTACTAGAACCACTTAATTCTGACTTAATGCCACATCACACCATATTCCCCCTTTAGGGGATTACTAAGATTTAGTGCTACGATGATCTATATATAGATGTTTTGCCTCTTCGTCTTTAGCATCTTTTCACATCATCGCTGACCCTTACTCGCCTTCCGGTAATCCATATGTATCAAGGATAACAAATTTCCTTACTCGCGAGGGTGATACTTAGTATAACCGACACATACAGTCCCTTAAGCTAAACTTTGCTCACATTGCTTGCATTAGGGAACTGTCTTCCTCAAAGACCATCCTCTGAATTTCTCATGAATGTTCTTCTGTTATCCATTCTATTATCGCCGGAACGAAATCTGAAATTCTCATGATGTCAACCATTATCAATTCACTCAGTCCCTATTTCATGATTAGTTTATCTTGTTCACTAGCCCATACTGATTTCTATTAATCTGGGGTCTAACTTTTCCTTCTGGTAGTCGTGTTGGAGTCACAAGCTTATTTCTCGAAATGAGGATATGACTTTATGGTATATACTCTTTTGTTGTCTCAAGGCTTGTCACCTCTCCCCTTTTCCTTCACTTGACAATAGACTCTGTAATATTGTCATCTTTTTGATCTACTGTTGTCATTAACTCTCTTCTTATTTTCCGTTAACATTTTTGTCTATCACTTTATTCTGAAAACCTAAGCAAGACATTCTTTTGCTTTTAGCTCCCCTTGCTCCATCCACTGGCTCTTCGAATTACCTAACATTCTTTCTCTACTAGGTACGGGAACCACACTAAGGTAATATTTATCCCTCGAAGGCTTCCAGTGCCTATCTTTGTTGTACTCATATCTAGTTGTACTATTTTAGAGTGCACCATCTGGGTGTCTCATAAGGAGATATATTAGCACATTTGCAATATCCTTCGGAAATGTCAACTAACATAAACATTCCATTCAGCATTTTGGGTTACTCTAACCCCCGCGAGATCATGATATCCGTCCTTCTCTTATACTACTTCTGCTAGCCCCCATAGGGCATAAATGAGATGGGTATAGCCAGTTGTACATACCTCTGTTATTGTTGAAGGTTGATGGGTTTACAGTACCTTAGCTTTATGTTTTGATGATCTAACAAACTTACTGTCAAAGAACCATATAAGGAACCTGATACACTTGGTACACAACTCAAATCAACGGACTTATGCTAATGTGAGTTGCTATGACATCAGAAGATAAAGAATCAACACAGGGACCTGTTCCTCTTGGGTTCCCCTGACAGCAGTACGAAGTCAACTGTGTACAACTGGAAAGTGAACTGCCTTCACTGTACACGCAAACAGTGTAGCACAATACATCAGTCACTTCTCATTGACCAACCAAGTAATTACATCATTCAAGTGATGTCATCCAAGTTGTCTTAACAAAGAGCATTACAACAAAACATCATTTGAACACTTGAGAATTCATTCAAGCACTTCAACCGTCTATCCATCAAGCATTCAATTCTCAAGTGCATTAAGAACAAAGTACAACACTACTACGGACATGTTCCTACAGCAAGTATCTTGTATGTCCTAAAATGCCGGATGCTATTTCTAAAAAATGATTTTTAAAACTAAAAGTAAAGGCTCCCGCGGTGATATAAGGAAAGATTGTGATTTATTTTTGTAATTTGAGACTACGAGGCGGTACCTCGGTAGTAACTCTTGTTGGCATTTTTTACATTTTTGCACTTGTCTTTGGTTGTTATTTTCCTTAGTATATTATTAACTATTTTCTCCGTGTTGCTTTAGTTCCATACAGCTAATCTTAATATGCTATTTGTTGTTTCAATTTTATTACTGTCATTATTACCCTGCCTTACACTTGTTCAGTCTTTTATTTATTCCAGTAGGGCCTTGACCTAACCTCGTCACTACTCTACCGAGGTTAGGCTTGACACTTACTAGGTACCATTGTGGTGTACTCATGCTACGCTTCTGCACATCTTTTTGTGCAGATCCAAGTACCTCCTATCAGTCCCGGCACTAGAGAGCTGAGTTCGCATTTGGAGACTTCAAGGTACACCTGCCCGCGTCCGCAGGCCTCGGAGTCACCTTCTATCCATTTTTATATTGTTCCTTCTTTACTAGATACAGTTGTATAGGGATGACTTTGATACTATTGTAGAGCTTGTGACTCGATATTGCCAGGTTTTGGGAATTGTATACACTGAGTGCAGAGTTTCTTTATATTAGATGTTGAGTATTTGGGAGTTAGTCGTCATTTCATTTATATTCCGCATGCTTACTAGCTTACCTAGTCTTATAAACTAGATGCCATCACGACATCCTAAGGAGGGAGATTTGGGATCGTGGCAGTTTTGAAGCAGATTTCCAACAAGCTCCATTGTGACTTGCTCAAAGGATGAGGAATGGAATTTCATCTCTCGGTTCCATTTCGTGTGAGCCTACTACTATTTGGGGAGTCCAACAAAGTTTACTTTGATCATATTGTTTGTAAATATTTTGAGTTGTCAACTCTTCTGACTTATCGTACTATTTATATAGCTTCTAAATATGTAAATTATATTTTAAAAAATTAAAAATTATGATCCAAATTCACAACGAAAATTAGTTAGTTCGACCATCATATTCCAAAAAAATTCACATAAACTAAAAAGAAGAGAGTATTATTTATCAGTTATTTAAACTCAATTGATTTCAAATAGACTGATTGCATGTATATTTTAATTTGTTTTGTATATACAACTCAGAGGAAATATATCTCTACTTGGCGCTTAGACAAATTAAATAAATGCACGACATGAGTTTTGCATATGATCTTTTATTATTAATTATAGTTAAGTGATAGTATGTATTTTTATTTTAACTTGTAAAGTAACTCTTACAATTACATTATTTTATTTGGTATAAATACTTTTACTTGCAAGTAATTACACAATTAGTACTATCCCCAAATTGCAAACAAGCTAGTTTGATATCGTATGCAATAATGATTTTTTTCTCGTTTGATATCCTAAGTAACTACAATAAAGCTGTAAAAAGTCTATTTTGTTTCATAGTTCTGAGTTTTCTATCCCTTCTAAGAACTTGTTTGGCCAAGCTTCTAGCTGGCCAAAAGTACTGTGTTTTGTCAAAAAAGTATATTTATAAATTCAAAATATTTTGTCAAGACAGAGAAATGCTTTTGAGCAAAAGCAGAAGCAGTTTTTTTGTTTTCGCGAAGAAGTTATAAATTCTAACTTTTTTCTAGAAGCAAAAGTAGAAGCAGAAAATTAATTTTTTTAAGATAAAAATATCCTTACCATAAATTTATATTTCTCACATTATTCATTTTTCTTTTTCTTTTTTTGTTTCTACCGTCCCTTTCTTCTCTTTTCTGTTTCCATCGTATTTTTATTCTTCTCCTATTCTTCTTTGAAATACTCCATCTATTATAATAGCCTTCTTTTATAATTTTATAGTAATTTAAGAAATAGATTATTAATTTATACTAAATTAATAATATATTTTTATATATTTAATCTATCAGGTAAAAAATAAATAATAATACTAGACACCCAATAATATTTCTTTGGACAACTATATTGAATAAAATATTTAATATATATTTTCATTTTATAGTTTAATTTGATAAAAATAAAAACTAATTAACGTGTTTATAATTAATATTTAAATTTATTTCTCTGTTTAAATAATATTGATTGTAAAATAAACTTTTATTGTCCTTTCCCGTAATTTGGCATTCAAAATTACTTTTTGGAAAGATTGGCCAAACATAATTTTGCTTATCAAATGTTGCAAAAAGCACCTCTCGAATAAATTAGTCAAGCACAAACTGTTTTTCTCCAAAGTATTTATTTTAAAAGTATTTTAAATAAAAAAACTTTTCAAAATAAATACTTTTTGACAGCTTGATCAGACAGTCTCTAATTCCTACTGCCTGCATACTGAAATTTTGAGATTTAATGAAATTTAAAGATGGAAGTAAAAACTTGATAAAGGAGTAATATTCTATTTCATACTATGGATTTATCTTGCAACTATCTTTTCATTTTATTAGTCTTTAGTACATTTGTTTTTTGTTATTATTTTTTTTTATAATCCACTAGGCAGTATGCCTAGGGCTAGTTTTTATAAATATTAAAAAAAAAAATAAAGTAGCATGTTGTCTTACTAGATGTAAGACAGTAGACTAAGCTAAACATATAACACCTATGATCAACTTGAGGCATAAGATACCCAAAATTGACATTACTTAATGAACTAGNACTAGCAATCTGATTAAATATAGTCTCCAAAAGTAGCTTTACTCCAAGTAGATAAGGCTTGCTTCAGCTTTTTCATCTTATAGTTAAACAAGATGAATGGACTCGCATGGAAATCAGCTTGCCAGTTTTCTTTTAACACATCAAGAAATGCCTCATGTTTTATCCAGAAATTCAAGAATCTAAAGGCTTTCTTGATTGGTCTACTGTTAAGATTGCAAGAAATCTATAAGGGACAATGGTTTGACCCAATCTTTGGTAGGTGCTCAATCTCTAGACCTGGCCATAATTCTTGTAGTTCCATATTTCCCAAACATCTATCTAGTCGTTTAAATATGCAGTCTTCTTCAGCTCTCCCATTCCACCAGGTGAAAATACTGCCTTTGAAGCCAAGATCAAAGAGGTTACATGTAGTTATACAATGTCTAAAATCATCTATCTCATTTTTATGAACTGGCAATCCACCAAATTTCTCCTCTTCATCCCATATCACATTAAAATCACCACCAACTAGCCATGATAGGGACATATCACTAGCCAATGAATACAATGTATCCCACAGTTCAATTCTTTCGATTGCATTACATTTAGCATACACCATGGTAATTATGATCTCCTTCTTACTGTCAATATCAAGCATCTTCAAGGTGATCTGCTGCTCCATGTTAAATAAGATGTCAAAGTCATACTTTTGGTCTATAAAGAGCCATATTTTATTTGAGACATTTACCACTACTTGTTCAAAACCAAGCCTCCTTCTGTATTGGTCAACAGTCCTAATCTGCTTCTTTGGTTCCATTAGGGCAATAAAATCAAATTGAAATTTTCTATCCATTGTAATAACTCTTTCAAAAGCTTGCATTGTATTTACTGATCTAATATTCCAAATAAGAGCATTCATCATCAATTAATGGATTTACATAAAGTTATCCTTGTTTGGACACCTGGAACTTGTACTCCAGTGGTCTCCTTGGCTTGCTTTTTCCTCCATCTACCTGCTGATTTCCCAATTTCCACCTGCCTAGGAGATATATCTCCTTGTCTAGCTACATTGAGGAAGTTCTGAGTAGTAGATTCAGCATCCATATCTTTCCCTTTTATTCTTTGTGTCTGATCCTCTTCTTCATATTTATCCTGCTTGATCAACTGATTCTTACTATGTTTGGCCACCAGACTCTTATCAGAATTCTTCATCAACACTATCTCCTTTGTATTTGCTGGAGTAGGATCAATAACTGTTGTTTGAAGCTGAGGATCAGCAACCCCATCCACTGCAGACTTACCTATATTTTGTTGCATATCCAAAGCTCCTTTTTTCTGAACCTGTTCCACTTGTTGCTGATGTATTTCTCCCCTTTTATCTCCTGGATCTCCTGGATCATCTAAATCCCCTGCTTCACTTGTTTGAACAATAGGTACCTGTGCCTCAGTAGGAGTAATTTCATTGTTATGATTAGGAGGTGGTACTGTGTTATTATTGTTCTGTTCAATATGTAAAGGTTGCTCAGCTGCAATATTAAGATTGACACCTTCTTCTGGACTTTGCACTTCAAGTCTGGTACTCTTACCATAGACAGTTTGTTCTTCCACATCTGGATCCTTGTCTTGAACTTCTTCCACATCTTCATGCCCTTCTAAAATTCTCCTTCATCAGATTCCTCCTCATGTTGTTGATCCCATAACCTACCTCCCAGAAATGTCACCTTATCCTTAAGATTCTCTTACTCAAGAATCATATTTGTATCTAGTGATTGAGAGGGGAGTTCCTAACAGTATTGATTAGTTGTGACATTTAGAACTGGGAAGGTTCTATTCACCTATTGAGCAGTAGATTCTTTGCCTTTATTTGTACCTTCCGTTGCTAAAATTCTGTTCTCACCAACAGTTTCCACATTGCCTCTCTTCGATGAAGCCACTCCAGTAGATTTAGGAGTAAAAACTGAAGCATTTGGATTCAACTCTTTCTGCTTTGGAGTGTCCTGCACAGCAACTTCTTCCACAAGGATCACTTGGTTTTCATTATCACCCTCATCTTCTACTTCCAAAGCTGCAAACTTGTTTGTAGTTTGAATTTGTTGGCCTACATCAACAGGAACAATTTGCCTTCTCTCATTGTCATTGTTTTGTTGATTAACAGCTGCTACTTCTTGCCCTGATGTTTCATTATGATTAGCACTATTCCCAGTTGCATGTACCTGCTGCCTTTCACCTTGGTTGACTGGAACAATTTCTTTTCCTGTGATCACTTGGTTTCCTGCCTTCCTCACACGATTATCCTTTACTTCTTTCCATTGTTCTCCATTTGAGTTTACATTACCTACAACTCTCCCACTCGACAAGATCATCAAAGGTTGATTATGCTGCACCTTAGTCTGCTCCTTGCTATTTTCTACCTTCTGCTTACCTTGATCATATGGAGATAACTCGGGATGTATTCTCCAACATTCAAAATCATCATGTCCTTGTAACCTACACTCTTTGCAGTACTTGGGCAATATGTCATATTTTATATTAACCCACTCAGCTCTTACATTCCCAGTAGCTTCATTCACAATATCCATTCTTACCTTTTTTGGATGATCAGCTAGCAAATCGACCAAGACTTTGACCCTAGCACAACTAGGTCTAGTCTTATTGATGGTAGCCATATCCAAGTGCAAAGGCTTTCCCACAGCTGAGGCAAGAGAAAAAAGACACTCTTTCACAAAATATGTTGGTAACAAGCTTGGGAAAGATATCCGGGCCATTGCCATTGGAGTCTCCTCTCCTGCTTTAAAATTCACATCATATATTAAAAGTCTGATTTGATATTCATGGCCATTCTTGTCCTTAACATATTGAGCACCTTTCGACGTAAAATCTACAAAATCCTGCCATAAGGTCATGCGTATAAGGACATGCCTATCTCTCAAGTAGCCAATGTTACACTCTCCCTTTATACCACATTGCAAAGGGACAATGCGACGTATTTCGTTTATGTCTGGCCATCCATACGCAAATTTACCAACAACAGCATATTGAAGGCCTTCAATCACATTCATTCGATCAACTTCAGCTTCAGTAAACTTCACCATTGGTTGTCCATTAACAAACGCTGCTCGACGTAAAGGAATTGGATCAACAGTAGAGTCACGTTCCTGCATGGCACTGTTCATCGTTGATGGTTTGAGGATTTTAGTGTAATCTAAGGGCTGGGTAGTGTTGTTAGAGGTGGTGGGGGGCTGGGCGATGGTGGGGGGAGGCTGACCAGCCGGAGTAACAGGCTGGCCGCCGGCCAAATTGGCCATGACAACCAAAAAATTAATTTTCTCTCTCTAGGAAGTAAAAAATCACTAGAGCCTCTCTCTCTACCAATAGAGTGGGATGAATTTGATTTTTTCATTCCTAATATGAGGTTTTGATTTTGAATTCTAAGAACAAATTGTGCTTTTTTTTTAAGTAGGGTATTATCACTTTTATTTCACATCAAAACTATTTACATTTGGTAGCCGAAAAGTGTATAAAATTTGTATAATTTTTGTATATAACATACAGAATGTGTATATATATATATATATATATATACACACACACACACACACACACACACACACACACACACAAAGACAACACAAAAATATATATTTTTTGACTATTATTTTGAGAGCGGATACGCAATATCATTTTTCCTTTTTTGCGAGCCTTACATAATACAAATTTAAAATTAATTGGAGCTACAATGTCGTACCGAAAACTAGATGGAAATTCTTTTTCCTTATTAAAAAATGTAGCTCAAAGTAACAATATAAAATAAGAAGATAAGTAATAGAATAAGAGAAGTAGATATAACTTTCTTATTTCATCAAGTATTCAAGTGTATCTCATATCACATTTCATGCCTCTATTTATACTATTATATAGAAGGTTACAAAATGGTTCACTACTAAAAAAATGTGGTTTTAGCGACGGACAAATTTTGTAGCTAAACAGAAAAATTTTGTCGCTAATCTCATTTAGTGATGGATTAGCGATAGATTATCAAGAAGTTCTTCTAGCTACGGGCGATTTAGCGATAGATTAGTGACGATGTTCGTAGCTAAATCCAGTTTTTTTTGTAGTGGTTGTCTTAAACATGACATTAACAATGAAGGTGTGGGAGTTATATTCATATTAGTGATGAGTAGTGGGAGGTTATTTACATCATGAGTGAAAGTAGTGGGAGTAGTGGACATCCACATTTACTAGTAATAGTTTTACAACACTACCCCTTGGATGTCCAAAAATAGATAATATGTGTCACGACCCAACTTCCCCCCCCCCCCCCCCCGTGTAGCATTGTGACGGCACCTATTCTGTACAACTAGGTAAGCCTAACTTTTGCGGAATAATGAAGTGATAACATAACTTTAACAACTAACGGTAACAGAAACAACATAACTGAATACCATGCCGCTTGGCATGTACAATAACCAATTACTCAGTAATACACAGTATGCCAAAACCCGTAACATCATGAGTCATAAACTACAGAAAGAAAATAGTATCTCTATACTCCAGAGTCTAATAAAAGGAAATACAGGAAGTGTTTGACATGGGGAAGAGTAGAAAGGAACTCCAAGGTCTGCGGACGCGGTAAAAATACCTTGAAATCTCCAAAGCTGTTTCGACTCACTGATAATGCGGCTGATAAGCAGTACCTGAATCTGCACACGAAAACATGTGCAGGAAAGGGCATGAGTACACCACAACGGTACCCAGTAAGTGGCAAACCTAATCTCGGTCGAGTAGTGAAGAGGTCAGGTCAGGGCCCTATTGGAATATATATAAATAATAAGATAGAATAGAGTATCGCAATAAAATAAAGACTGAAATTTAACAGGAAAGAAACACAGAAAGATAACGGTACAGTACACAGAGATAACTACAGGGGATCTTCCGAGATACCGTCTCGTAGTCCCAAACATAAATGTGCAGAGGGATCTCCCAAAATACCGTTCTGTAGTCCCAAGTAAATATGAAAGACATGGGGATCTCCCGGAATATCGTTCCGTAGTACTAAAT
Organism: Nicotiana attenuata; assembly: GCF_001879085.1. Lineage (NCBI taxonomy): Eukaryota > Viridiplantae > Streptophyta > Magnoliopsida > Solanales > Solanaceae > Nicotiana > Nicotiana attenuata. Next base: position 94,587 of record NW_017672845.1, read on the forward strand.
TAAATATGCAGTACAGGGGGATCTCCCGAATATCGTTCCGTAGTCCCAAAATAAATATACAGCTCAAATAACGGAAATAACAGTTACGACAAGAATGCCCACATCTTAGACTAAGTTCAAGTCAAGGAAAAGAAGGAAATTTTCTAAACATGCTGCACAGAGTTTAGATAAACAATTAAGGCAAGTCGACATGCTATTCTAAGCAAACAGGCACACATGCTGATATAACTCAAATAAGAAAGAAATAGGTTATTACTTAGCAGAAAGTGGGTTCTTACAATAATTAGCCCTTGTACGTACTCTTCACCTCACATACACAGTGCTCACATATCAAAAACAGTACCAAATCCTAAGGGGAGTTCCCCCACACAAGTTTAGGAAAGCCACTTACCTCGAACCAAGCTCAATCACTCGATAACAATACCTTTTCCATGAATATCCGACACTGAATGGCCCAAATCTAGCAGAAATCAGTTACATATCATAAATATAATTATAAGAAACTATTCTAGTTAACGAAATCAAAGCTAAAGCAAGAAATTAGAAAATTGCCCTAAAAAGCCTCCCTGGGCCTACATCTCGAAATCGGGTAAAAGTTTCAAAGTATGAACACCCATTTACTCACGAGTTCACTCGTACAAAAATTACTCAAATCCGATACCAAAATCTCGATCAAAACCCAAAAATTCCTCCTTCGCGAATGCGAGCGACCTCACGCGAACACGTACCTTCCACTAGCTGACCCTACGCGAACGCGGGACCCTCTTCGTGTACGCGTATGCTTAATGCCTGAAGCTCCATCTGTACGTTCCTCTATGCGAACGTGAGGTCCATATCGCGAACGTGTAGACATAAGGTTTCAAAAATTCGCGAACGCGGGAACCACATCGTGAATGCGAAGAGCAACTCAGCTGTCCTCCCCAGATGCCTTACGCGAACGCGAGACCTCTCTCGCGAACGCGATGAAGAAAATGTCTACAACAAAACACTAGAAAATCTGCCATCTCCCTAAGTCCAAATATGATCTGTTAAGCATCCAAAACTCACCCGACGCCCCAGGACCTCAACCAAACATACCAAAACACCATACGAACCTAGTCGAGCCCTCAAATCACATCAAACAATGCTAAAATCACGAATCACCCTCAATTCAAACTTAAAGAACTTGAAATTTCAAATTTCTACAACCGATGTCGAAACCTATCAAAGAGAATGACCTCAATTTTTGCGCACAAGTCATATTCAACATTGCAGGCCAAATCCAACTTCCGAAATCTGAATCCGACCCCGATATCAAAAATTGCACTACAGGTCCAAATCTCTAAAAATTCGACTTTCGCTATTTCAATACCAAAATTACTCGATTCCAATACCAAAATCTCAATCAAAACCCAAAAATTTGGCCTAACAATTTTTCTCAAATTTTTCCAATTGTCATCCGAAATCCGAAATCAAATGATAAAGTTAATGATAGATTAGTGTGATATAACCAAAATCAAGTGTAGAATCATTACCTAATTGATATCGTTGAAAATCCCTCAAAATCTCGTCCAAATACGAGCTCCCATACTCAACTTTTAATAAAAATGGACAAACCCTTGTTTTTTGAAAGTTTATATCTGCCTAGTTAATTCCTTCTTCGCGAACGCCTTCAAAGCCTCGCGTTCGCGTTGAACAACAAAATGTTGACCAGAAATTTCTCCTCCCGAACGTGAGGGACCTCTCGCAAATGTGTACATTCCACTGGTTGACCCTACGCGAATGCGGAACCCTCTTCGCGAATGCGTAGGCTTAATGCCTGAAGCTCCATTTATCCAGTCCTCTACGCGAACGCGAGGTCCATATCGCGAACGCATAGCCTTAAGGTTCCACAACTTCGCGAATGCAGGAACCACATCACGAACGTGAAGAGAAACTCAGCTGTCCTCCCCAGATGCCTTATGAGAACGCGAGACCTCTCTCACGAACGCGATGAAGAAAATGTTTGCAACAAAACACCAGAAAATCTACCATCTCCCTAAGTCCAAAAATGATCTGTTAAGCATCCGAAACTCACCCGAGGCCCTTGGGACCTCAACCAAACATACCAACCAATCCTAAAACACAATACGAACTTAGTCGAGCCCTCAAATCATATCAAACAACGGTAAAATCACGAATCACCCTCCAATTTAAACTTAAAGAACTTGACACTTCAAATTTCTACAACTGATGCTGAAACCTATCAAACCACGTCCAAATGACCTCAAATTTTTCATACAAGTTATATTCAACATTGCGGATCTACTCCAACTTCCGCAAATGGAATCCAACCCTGATATCAAAAATTCCACTACTGGTCCAAATCTCAAAAATTCGACTTTCGCCATTTCAAGCCTAAATAAGCTACGGACCTCCAAGACACAATCCGTACACACCCCTAAGTCCAAAATCACTCAAAGGAGGTAACGGAATTGACGAAACTCCATTCCAGAGTCGTCTTCACATAGTTCCGACTACGGTCCAAATCCTAAGACTTATGCCTCCGTTTAGGGATTAAGTATCCTAAAACACTCCAAAAACCAAAACGAAACCTCCCAGCAAGTCACAAACCTCCCAGCAAGTCACAATAGCAGAAATAGATATGGGAAAAGCATTTAAGAGGATATCGGGGCTTTAACTCTAAAAACGACCGGCCAGGTCGTTGCAATATGCCTCGTTAAAACCTTACTAAGAAAAAAACCCTGTGGGAAAAAAATCCTAGTAAAGGAAAAAGAGTACACATATCTGTAATACACTTTATTTGCTGCCTCGTTAGAAACCTTACCAGGAAAAACCAGTGGGACAAAACCTAGGCTAAGGGAAAAAGAGTACATCGCGTATCTTACTCCCCCTCATGAAAACATCACTTTAATTCTTGAAGATGGCACATTCCAATCTTCTGTCTCAACTTCTCAAATGTTGAAGTTGGTAATGCCTTAGTAAACAGATCAGCCAAATTTTCACATGAACAAATTTGTTGAACATTAAATTCACCATTTTGTTGAAGATCATGCATGAAAAAAGAACTTTGGTGAATTATGCTTTGTTATGTCTCATGTGATGTATCCCCATTTTATTTGAGCAATGGAAGCAGCATTGTCTTTATATAGTGTAGTTGGATTATCTTTTTTCGTAAGAAAATCACACATTTCCTGAATATGCCGAGTCATTGATCTCAACCAAACACATTCCTGACTAGCTTCATGAATAGCTATTATCTCAGCATGATTTGACGATGTGGCAGCTATTATTTGTTTCACTGAATGCCAATATAGTTGTACCTACATATGTAAATAAATAGCCATTTTAAGACGGGCTTTATGTGGATCAGACGAATAACCTACATCGGCATAGACAATCATTTCTGACTTGAATTCAATAGAATAAAATAATCTCATATCTATAGTTCCTCAAAAATATATAAATATATTCTTAACATCATTCCAATGTCTTCTTGTTGGGGAGGAGATGAATATTGCTAATAAGCTTACAACAAAAGCAATATCTGGTTGAGTATTGTTGGTAAGATACATCAGCGCCCCAATTGCACTAAGATATGGAGTTTTATCACCAACAATCTCTTTGTCATTTTCTTGAGGCCGAAATTAATTTTTATTTATGTCAAGCGATCTTACAACGACTGGGGTAGTTAATGGATGTGCATTATCCATGTAAAATCGCATTAAAACATTTTCAGTGTATGTTGATTGATGGACAAAAATTCCATTTGGTACATGCTCAATTAGTAGGCCAAGATAAAATTTTATTTTACCAAGATCTTTCATTTCAAATTCTTTCTTCAAACACTCTACAGAATTTGGAAGCCTTTAGTAGTGCCAATGATATTCAAGTCATCAACATACACATCTATGATGACAAATTCAGATCCAGACCACTTAAAAAAAATACAAGGGCAAATAGGGTCATTTTTGTACCCTTCCTTTAGCAAATACTCGCTAAGGCGATTGTACCACATCCTCCCTAATTGCTTCAATCCGTATAAGGATTCCTGAAACATTATTGAATAAGTTTCCCTTGAATGTTTATGTGCTTCAGGAATTTTCATAAAAAATTCATTGTCCAATGAGCCATATAAGTAGGATGTGACAACATCCATCAACTGCATATCAAGCTTTCATGGACTGCTAGATTTATTAGATACCTGAAATTAATTGCATCTATCACAGGAGAATATGTCACCATATAATTAATAGCAGGCCTTTGCGAAAATCCTTGTGCCACAACTCGTGTTTTATAGCTTACGACTTCACCTTTCTCTTTTTGTTTTTTGCACAAAAACTCATTTTTACCCCATTGGCTTGACATCTTCACGCGTTCAAACTATTGGTCTAAAAACCTCGCATTTTTCGAGTGAAACCAATTCTACTTGAATTGCATTTTTCTATTTTGGCCAGTCATTTCTCTATCTACATTCACTGACAGATTTTGGCTCAAGATCCTCATCTTATTGCATTACTTCAACTGCAAAATTATATGCAAATAGTTGTCAACAACAACATTATTTCTGTCACGACCCGAGTTCCCCCTCCGTGAACTGTCATGACGGAACCTAGTATCTACGACTAGTTAATCCTAACAAATGCGGAAAAAGAAACAAATTGCGGAAAAGAAACCAATAAAAACCAAGATAACAAAATATAACAGTGTTTAAGATGTCGCCCGGCATATAACAATACAAGATTTCCAACTGAAAACTCGCAAAACGCGGAATCCCATGAATCACAAGCTAAGAGTACATAAAGGCTCTAACTCCAGAAATGTCTATCAACAAGGAAGATACAGAATGGCTATACTAGTACAGATAATAGAAAGGGACTCCTCGGTCTGCAGACGTGGCAGATATACCTCGAAGTCTCTGTAGAAAGCGCCTCGCCTCAAGGGTGATAAGACTGAGTAGAAGTACCTGGATCTGCACAAGCAAAAACATGTACAGGAAGGGAAATGAGTACACCACAGCGGTACCTAGTAAATGCCAAGCCTAACCTCGGCTGAGTAGTGACGAGGAAGGTCAGGGCCCTACCGATCATATACAATAATATATAAGGAAGATGAGCAGCAGTAAAGAAATACAGATAATGAGAGAAACAACAACCACAACCAAGGCAAATAATCACAGAAGGTATACAACTCAACATAGAGATAACAACCGGGGGTCTACCAGGATCCCGTCTTGTAGCCCCAAAAGTAAATAATCAGTGGATCTCCCGGGTGCTGTCCCGTAGTCCATATTACTGTGCAGGGGGATCTACCGGAATACCACATCCGTAGTCCCAAAAGTAAATAATCAGTGGATCTCCCGGGTGCTGTCCCATAGTCCATATCACTGTGCAGGGGGGGTGGGAATCTACCGGAATACCACATCCGTAGTCCCAAATAAATCAGACAAGGGGGATCTATCGGGAACCGCCGGTAGTCCCAATGTAAACACGCAGCAACAACACAAGAATAATCAACTCAAACCAATTTAATATCAAAATAGACAGGTAATTCTAACCTAGCATGCTGCACATAGTTCAGATATGACAATTTGAGCAAGTAAGCAATTTAGTCATTTAGGCATGCTTTCCTAAGCTAACAGTAAGCTCAAAGTTCAATTAGTGTAAATAGTGAAATAAAATACGAAGTATAGGTACTTAAATGAAAAATAGGATTTTCAACAATCAGCACAAGTACGCGCTCGTCACCTAACGTACAAGGCATTTCAAATATCACAGTACCAAATCCTAAGGGGAGTTCCCCCACACAAGGTTAGACAAGCCACTTACCTCGAACCAGCTCAATCAAATCTATACCACATTTTTGCCATGAGTATCCGACTCCAAATGTCCCAAATCTATTCAAAGTAGTTGCATAATGTAAATAACAATTCAAGTAACTAATTCAACTAATAAATTCTAAGCTAATACGCGAAATTAGGAAAAATGACCAAAACGCCCCCCGAGCCCACATCTCGGAATCGGGTAAAAGTTAAAAATTTATAATCCTCACACTCTCAGGAGTTCAGTCATACCAAAAGTACCAAAATTGGACCTCAAATGGTCCCTCAAATCACCACTCAAAGCTCTCAAACTAACCAATCCCTAACCCCCAATTTACCACTGATTTTCCTTCAAATTTCATGCTTACAATGATAAAAACCACAATAATAACGAGTTTAGGGACCAAGGGCCTTACCTCAATGAACCCCTCTGAAAATCTCCCTTGACATTGCTCTCCAAAACCTCTTCCCGTATGAAATATTGTGAAAAATAACTCAAAGTTGCGAAGGAAATCTTTTTATACTTTCTGACCCAGGTTTTTCGCACCTGCGGTCCATTTCCGCTTCTACGCTACCGCTTCTGCGGTCAAGGGCACCGCTTCTGCGGTTTTCACTAAAGTCCCCTCCTCCGCACCTGCGACCCGGACTCCGCATCTGCGGTCCTGCGGGTGCGACACTCCTCCAACTTCTGCGTCTTCTGCTGCCTTCACCTGTGGCCGCATCTGCGGCTTGATCTCGCTTCTGCGGTCATCACACCTGCGGCCCCCTAACAGTAGGTGCGGTTATGACAGAAAAACTCAGCAGCTTCAGCTGCAAATTCCCAACTTCAAACTTCCCGTTAACCATCCGAAATCACCCCGAGGCCCCCGGGACCTCAACCAAAAGCACGAACATGTCATATACTACTATCCAAGCTTATACAAATCTTCAAAACACCTCAAACAACATCGAATCAACCAAATAACATCAGATTCAAGCCTAAGGTTCCAAGAATCTTCCGAATTCCGCTTTTGATCAAAAAGTCTATCAAACCTCGTCCGAATGACCTGAAAATTTGCACATACGTCCCAAATTACACAATGGACCAACTCTAACTTCCGAAAATCCATTCCGACCCCGATATCAAAATGTCACTATCAAACCGGAAACTTCAAAAATTCAACTTTCGGCATTTCAAGCCCGAATAAGCTACGGACCTCCAAAACACAATCCGAACACGCTCCTAAACCCAAAATCACCCAACGGAGCTAATGGGACCAACGTAATTCCATTCCGAGGCCTTCTTCACACTGCTCCGACCACGGTCCAAATTCTAAAACTTAAACTCTCTTTTTGGGACTAAGTGTCCCAAAACTCTCTGAAACTCCAAATAAATCTTCCCGGCAACTCACAATAGCAGAAACAAACACGGGAATGCAGTTAATTGGGGATCGGGGCATTAATTCTTAAAACGACTGGCTGGATCGTTACATCCTCCTACACTTAAACATTCGTTCATCCTCGAAAGAGCATAGAGACATACCTGATGTAGTGAAAAGATGAGGGTAAGGGCTGCGCATATCCTGCTCGGTCTCCTAGGTCGCCTCCTCGGCCGGCTGACCCTGCCACCAAACCTTTACTGATGCAATGTGCTTTGACCTCTGCTTTCGAACCTGTCTGTCCAGTATAGCCACTGGCTCCTCAAAATAAGATAGATCCTTGTCCAACTGGACTGAACTGAAATCCAACACGTGCGACGGATCACCGTGATACCTCTGGAGCATCGAAACATGAAATACCAGATGAACTCCATCCAAGCTGGGAGGTAAGGCAAGCTTATAAGCAACCTCCCAACACGCCGCAATATCTCAAAAGGGCCAATAAACCTCGGACTCAATTTCCCTTTCTTTCCAAATCTCATAACGCCCTTCATAGGCGAATCCCGCAGCAAAACTGCCTCTCCAACCATATAGGAAACATCACAAACCTTCCGGTCCGCATAACTCTTCTGTCTGGACTGGGATGTACGGAGCCTATCCTGATTTACCTTGACTTTCTCCAAAGCATCCTGTACCAAGTCTATGCCCAATAATCTAGCCTCGCCCGACTCGAACCAACCCACCTGGGATATACACCGCCTACCATACAAGGCCTCATACGGTGCCATCTGAATGCTGGACTAATAGCTGTTGTTGTAAGCAAACTCAGCCAGTGGCAAGAACTGATCCGAAGAACCTCCAAACTCCATCACACACGCACGAAGCATATCCTCAAGAATCTGAATAGTGCGCTCGGACTGTCCGTTCGTCTGGGGGTGAAATGTTTTGCTCAACTCCACCCGAGTGCCCAACTCATGCTGTACGGCCCTCCAAAACCATGATGTGAACTGAGTACCTCTATCTGAAATAATAGAAACTGGAATACCATGCAGACGGACAATCTCCCGGATATAAATCTCCGCCAACCGCTACGAAGAATAGGTGGTACACACAGGAATGAAGTGCGCGGACTTGGTCAGCCGATCCACAATCACCCAAATGACATCAAACTTCCTCGAAGTCCATGGGAGCCCAACTACGAAGTCCATGGTGATCCGCTCCCACTTCCACTTGGGAATCTCTATCTGCTGAAGCAATTCACCCGGTCTCTGGTGCTCATACTTTACCTGTTGACAATTGAGGCACCGAGCTATAAACCCAACTATATCCTTCTTCGTCCGCCTCCACCAATAGTGCTGCCTCAAATCCTGATACATCTTCGCTTCACCCGGATGGATGGAGTACCGCGAACTATGGGCCTCCTCTAGAATCAAGTCCCAAAGCCCATCAACATTGGGTACACAAACCCGAACCTGCATCCTCAATACCCCGTCATCACCCATGGTCACATCTCTGGCATCACCTCGCAGAACCTTGTCCTTGAGGACAAGCAAATGAGGGTCATCAAACTGACGCTTCCGGATACGATCAAACAAGGGAGACCAAGAAACCACACAAGCAAGGACCCGGCTAGGCTCCGAAAGATCCAATCTCACAAACTGACCGGCTAAGGCCTGAACATCCATCGCCATGGGCCTCTCTACTGCTGGCAAATAAGACAAACTCCCCAAACTCTCCGCCTGGCGACTCAAAGCATTGGCCACCACATTGGCCTTGCCCGGGTGATACAAAATAGTGATATCATAGTCCTTCAGCAGCTCTAACCACCTCCTCCGACGCAAATTAAGGTCTTTCTGCTTGAACAGATGCTACAAACACCAGTGATAAGTATAAATCATACAAGGTACACCGTACAAATAATTATGCCAGATCTTCAAGGCGTGAACAATAGCAGCTAACTCGAGATCATGGAAAGGATAATTCTTCTCATGTACCTTCAACTGTCTGGATGCGTAGGTAGTCACCCTACCGTCCTGCATCAATACCGCTACCCTCGAGGCATCACAATAGATAGTATAAGACCCCGAACCGGTAGGCAATATCAAAACTGGGGCTGTAGTCAAAGCTTTCTTGAGCTTCTGAAAGCTCTCCTCACACTCTTCCGTCCACTTGAATGGAGCACCCTTCTGGGTCAGCCTAGTCATAGGTGCTGTAATAGATGAAAATCCCTGAACAAATCGATGGTAATAACCCGCCAAGCCAAGAAACCTGCGGATCTCTATAGCTGGGGATGGTTTGGGCCAACTCTGCACTGCTTCCACTTTCTTCGGATCCACCTTTATTCCCTCACTAGATACCACGTGACCCAAGAATGCCACGTAATCCAACCAAAACTCACATTTCGAGAAATTGGCATATAACTTCTTTTCCCTCAAAGTATGAAGCATTGTCCTCAGGTGCTGCTCATGATCTTCCCGACTCCGGGAATATACCAGAATGTCATCAATAAAGACAATGACGAATGAGTCAAGATATGGCCAGAATACACTGTGCATCAAATGCATAAAGGCTGTTGGGGCATTGGTCAGCCCAAATGACATAACAAGGAACTCGTAATGACCATACCGACTCCTGAAGGCAGTCTTCGGGATATCTGGCTCCCGAATCTTCAACTGATGATAGCCTGAACGCAATTCAATCTTAGAAAACACACGAGCACCCTGTAACTGATCAAACAGGTCATCAATACGAGGCAAAGGATAACGGTTCTTCACTATAACCTTGTTCAACTGGCGATAATCAATACACATACGCATAGAACCATCCTTCTTCTTCACAAATAAGACAAGAGCACCCCAAGGGGATACACTGGGCCGAACGAAACCCTTATCAAGCAATTCCTATAACTTCTCCTTCAACTCCTTCAACTCAGGAGGAGCCATACGGTACGGAGAAATAGAAATGGGCTGAGTGCCCGGCAACAGATCAATGCCAAAATCAATATCTCTATCGGGCGCCATGCCCGAAAGGTCAGCTGGAAACACATCAGAGAAAATCCCGCACTACTGGGACTGAATCAACTGTAAGGGTATCAATACTGACATCTCTCACATAAGCTAGATACGCGTCACACCCCTTCTCAACCATACGCTGAGCCTTAATGAATGAAATAACTCTACTGGAAGTATGATCTAAGGTACCCCTCAACTCTACTCGTGGTACACTTGGCATAGCCAGCGTCACGGTTTTCGCGTGACAATCAAGAATAGCATAATGGGGGGACAACCAGTCCATGCCCAAGATAACATCAAAGTCTACCATGCTGAGCAATAACAAATCGGCTCTGGTCTCAAAACCACTAAGAGCAATCAAACACGACCGATAAACGCTATCCACAATAAGAGAATCCCCAACAGGAGTAGAAACATAAACAGCAAAACTCAAAGAATCCCGAGATATGCCCAAATACGGGGCAAAATAAGAGGACACATAAGAATAAGTGGAGCCTCCCCCTCTATGACAGACGAATAAAATTGATGCATCTCGATGACAGACCAGGATAGTACCTGTGATGATAGAATCGGAGGCGACAGCCTCAGTACGGGCAGGAAGGGCATAGTATCTGGCCTAGCCTCCCCCTCGAGGGAACCTCTACCTCCCCGACCTCTACCTCTAGCTGGCTGAGCAGGTGGGGTAGCAATTGGTGTTGTGATCATAGCTTGAGAACTCTGCGGACCGCGCTGTGGCTAAGAAGTCTGTGAAGGTGCACCCCTCCCAAGTCTAGGGAAATCCCTCACCATATGGCGTGTGTCACCACACAAAAAACAAGCTCTGGGAGGATGTGTTGGATGTGACTGGGTCGGGCCAGGTCTGCTGGAATGACCACTGGAAGCACCCCGTGCAGGAGGCGCACTAGATACTGGTGGTGCATAATAAGGCTCCTGAGGTCTAGGAGGAGCTGAAATACCACTGGCTGCCGGAAGAGCTAAATGAACGGAGCGACTCATATAACCCCTACTATGATGAGCCAAAGCTGGGGCACGGGCACTAGAATAATGGCCCGACTTTCGAGACCTCTTGGCCTCCCTCTCGTCTCTGTCCCGAGCATGCACACCCTCTACTCTCCTAGCAATGCTCACCACCTGCTGATAAGAAATATCCATCTCCAACTCCCGAGCCATACTAGACCTGATGTTGGGAATGAGCCCCTCAATAAACCGGCGAACCTTCTCGCGAACAGAAGAAACCAAAGTTGGTGCATGTCTAGCCAAGTCGGTGAAATAGACAGCATACTCCGAGACAGTCATAGTACCCTAGTGCAAATGCTCAAACGCTGCGTGCCAAGCGTCCCTGAGGCTCTGGGAACATACTCTCTCGTGAACATATCTGAAAACTAAGTCCAAGTCAGGGAAGTTGCCTCATCCGGACTGTCTAACTCATAAGAACGCCACCACTAATAGGCGACTCCTCGAAGCTGGAAGGTAGTGAATAAAACCCCGCTCGATCCTAATATACCCATGGTACGGAGGATACGGTAGCACTCCTCTAGAAATCCAAGAGCATCATATGAGGCTAGTCCACTGAATGTAGGAGGCTGATACTTCTTGAACCTCTCAAGCCTCTTCTGCTCCTCCTCTGAAGCTACTGCCCTCTCCTCGGGCTGAACTGGGGCTACAGGATGTGCCGGTATAATCTTTGGGATCTGCTCCACTTGCACTCGCTGCTCAAGAGTGCGGGCGGCGGGATTCTGTTCTCCTCCCCCGGCCTGGGATATGGCTGCAACAAGGGGAAGCAACCCTGCCTGAGCTAGAGTGGTGTACATATTCATAAACTGCGCCAAAGTCTCCTGGAGTGCTGGAGTAGTAGTAGCTATGGGCATATCAAGCGCCTGGGCTCCAGCTGGAACTGCTGGTGGCTCCTCTGTAGCAGCTCGCGCGGGTGCTCTAGCTGCACCACGTGTGTGTCCTCAGCCTCTACCCCGGCCCCGACCTCTGAGGCTCTCGTAGGGGGCGCGGGTGTCTGTTCACCTCCAGTAGCACGTGTCCTCACCATCTATGAGAGAATAGAAGACAGAAGTTTAGAATTTTGATATCAAAGATCTCGCACGACAAAGAATTCAAATGAAGTGAAATTTTCTTAATAGTTACATAGCCTCTCGTGGATAAGCACAGACATCTCCGTACCGATCCGCGAGACTCTAATAAACCGTCCTGTGATTCATGAACCTAGAGCTCCGAAACCAATTTGTCACGACCTGAGTTCGCCCTCCGTGAACAGTCATGGCGGCACCTAGTCTCTACGACTAGGTAAGCCTAGCAAATGCGGAAAAAGGAACAAATTGTGGAAAAGAAACTAATAAAAACCAAGATAACAAAATATAACAGTGTTTAAGATGCCGCCCGGCATATAATTATACAAGATTTCCAACTGAACACTCCCAAAACCCGGAATCCCTTGAATCACAAGCTAAGAGTTCATAAAGGCTCTAACTCCAGAAATGTCTATCAATAAGGAAGATACAGAAGGGCTATACTAGTACAGAGAATAGAAAGGGACTCCACGGTCTGCGGACGCGGCAGATATACCTCGATGTCTCTACAGAAAGCGCCTCGCCTCAAGGGTGATAAAACTGAGTAGAAGTACCTAGATCTACACAGCAAAAACATGTGCAGGAAAGGGCATGAGTACACCACAGCGGTACCCAGTAAGTGCCAAGCCTAAACTCGGTCGAGTAGTGACGAGAAAGGTCAGGGCCCTACCGGTCATATACAATAATATATAAGGAAGATGAGCAGTAGTAAAGAAATACAGATAATAAGAGAAACAACAACCACAACCAAGGCAAATAATCACAGAAGGTATACAACTCAACATAGAGATAACAACCGGGGGTCTACCAGGATCCCGTCCTGTAGCCCCAAAAGTAGATAATCAGTGGATCTCCTGGGTGCTGTCCCGTAGTCCATATCACTGTGCAGGGGGATCCACCGGGATACCACATCTGTAGTCCCAAAAGTAAATAATCAGCGGATCTCCCGGGTGCTGTCCCGTAGTCCATATCACTATGCAGGGGGGGGGGGGTGGATCTACTGGAATACCACATCCGTAGTCCCAAATAAAACAGACAAAGGGGATCTATCGGGAACCGCCCGTAGTCCCAATGTAAACACGCAGCAACAACATAAGAATAATCAACTCAAACCAATTTAATATCAAAATAGACAGGTAATTCTAACCTAACATGCTGCACAGAGTTCAGATAAGACAGTTTGAGCAAGTAAGAAATTTAGTCATTTAGGCATGCTTTCCTAAGCTAACAGTAAGCTCAAAGTTCAAGTAGTGTAAACAGTGAAGTAAAATACGAAGTATAGGTATGTTTACCGTGAAAATGGTAATAACAATTAAATTTGATTATGGGACTCTAAAAATACGTGATCTATTTATATGCTAGTTGTTAAGCGGTTGATGCTATGTATGAGATTTAGAGACGAGATAAGAGTTAGGATTAAAGTGGTAACCAAACTGATAGGCTAACAATCGGGGCCTCGAGGTAGATTTCGGTGCTCGGCTAGGAGCTATCGAAGGCAGTTGAAGAGCGACTAACAGTTAAAATAAAATCAACGAAGGCTCTTTATGGCCAATGATAAGCAGTAAATGATGAACAATAATGAAGATAATATATGGAAGCAAAAATATTAAGAGAATCTGTTAGAGAGTAGAGAGAATGTTCTTGTGTATTTAGTATCGGGCAACCGATATTACAAAAATGACAAGGATCCCCTTTATATAGGAGCGGAGATCCCTATGTAGTAAAAAAGCATTAATTACAAAGATATGGGGCACGTATAGCCACCTGATGCTCAGATATGGGTCAGGGCTAGACTTCTAGGCTTTGTCAGCCTCAGTTGCGTGCCTAGGGAACTTCCCACTTTTACCATAGCCGTGGTCAATGTTGTCGCAAGGTCGAGCGTCGACAAACCTCGAGGGAGATAATTCGGCCGCAGCCTCGTAGCCTCGAGCCTTCGAGACGATCTTTTGAGGTGCCTCGATGACGGGGAATTGGACCTTCCGATTTCACCGTACACAGATAGTCCCCGCGTTTCTTAATAGTGGAGCGATAAGAAATAAATTTGATATTCATCCCTTCGAACTTTCCCGCGACGGTGTCATACTTCTGACGTAAGCCTTCACGATAACTAAGGCGTCCCGTCGGTTCATCTTTTCATTGTCTTTCAATGTACTACCGATTCTGATTCCCCAGAGTGGCAATATCATCGTCGGTTCAGTTCTCAAGAAATGCATTGATTGCGTCTGCTGATATGTCTTTCAAGGTCATTAATGGGACCGTCGGTTACGCTGTCACCCCCTATAAAAAGGGAAACTCCTGGAACCATTTCCTCATTCAAGTGTTTATGAATACAAAGACGTTTCCCCAATTTTGTCTTTGATGTTTCCTATATTTCCCTTTATTTGCGCTTATGGAGTCTCTGAATGCATGACTCTATCGGTTGGTGCCAATATCGAGCCCAGGTGTAAGTATTTTTTCTGACCTTTGACTGACTAACACGGTTCCTCGCGGAACCCTTTGCCGTTCCCTGGACCCAGCCCGGGTTAGACTGATTAGACTCGGGTCGTCGGGACCCTTACTTCGAGTTGAATGAGAGTAGGGCTTCGAATTGAATGAGTAGGGTTTCGAACCTTCAGATCGAGACTTAGTCTTTAGGCCCTACAATAATCTTCGAGGGGGAATTCGCTTGGGAGCTCGAGAATAGAGACTACCTTTAGACTTTCGAGAACAGTCCCCGATTGGGGGTTTGCTCAGACTCGGGCCATCTGGAAGCTTGTTTTGAACTTAGTGTAGATAGCCTTAAGGCGTTGCAGATAGAACCCGGACGAGGGTTTACCTGAATTCAGATGGTACCCCGGGGCCAAGCCCATACGGGTGGAGTTTAAGTGCTTATTTCCTTCTTGAGAGGAGCCTCTGAGATTGGGTACTATCTTGAGTTTTGTGATGACGCCAATAGCTTTTTGGAGCTGACTTCTTTTTGATGGAGGTCCTCGAGGTCGGATACCACATCGGGACTTGCGACGATGCCGTCGGCTTCTTAGAGCCTAACTTCTTTTTTATGGAGGTCCTCGAGGTCGGGTACCACCTCGGGACTTGCGACAATGCCATTTGCTTCTTGGAGCCTAACTTCTTTTTTATGGAGTTCCTCGAAGTCGGGTACGGTACCACCTCGGGACTTGCGACGATGTCGTTGGCTTCTTGGAGTCTAACTTCTTTTTGATGGAGGTCCTCGAGGTCGGGTACCACCTCAGGACTTGCAGCGGTACGGGGATCTTCGGGCCCAAATCATCACGTGGCATCCTAATGCACAATATGGCTGCAAGGTTATCGAGGCGATCCCACCGGCGCAGCTTCCCGAAGTGATATCGTTCAGTGTTTTTAATCGGCCTCTGAGGCAGGCGGATCATAGCCGCTTTTTCCATATATAGGGTTGTTTCTGCTTTTTGGAGATCCCACCATTCTAAGTAGTTACCCTTCTTTTCCTCTGTTAAGCCTTTCATTATTTCAGTACTAACGCACTTGCACAAATTCCTTCTTTAGTTCTCTGATTTTGCCATTGCCATGAATGCTACATCGGGGTCTGTCCGGCAGAGAGGGGAGAGCTCCGCCTCCGGTATTCGGGACCAACGAGAGAATACCTTGAAGATTACTTCTTTGCTAGGAGAGGAACACTTTGGGTTGGTGAGAAAAGACTATGGATAGGGGGATAAGGTAGTGATACAGATACTTTCCCCGGATGAGGGCATCATGCATCGTGCCGATGGTTTTTGAGCATGTACACGTATCCTTTCACACTGGGACCCTTGATAGGGTTGTGCTCTACTTCTATCTAAAGTATCGGGTTACCCTGGCACAGATTCATCGTCATTTTGGCGGATAGTACTGATGATGAGGTTCTTCACGGAGAAGGCAGGGCTTGAGTTCATGCTCAGCCATCTTATCAGGTTGTACCGACCTTTCAACCATCGAGGCCTGTTAACTCTACGATGCTGGTCGGCCACGCCTTTCGTTGTTGATGATGAAGAACATGGAGACCGCGAGTGGATGAGTCGATTCGTCCGAGTTCGGACTGTTGACATTATCCCTGTGGAGTTTATGACATTCCCTGAGGAATGGAATTATACACGTAAGTGGTACACTTCGTGCCTTCTTAGTTTTGTTTATGGCGAAGGCTGGCTTCATAAACGTGCCTCCCTTTCCCTTTTTGCAGCGATTTCGTGGACGCCGGGCGACGTTCCTGATCTGCCGGATTGGATCCGGAAGTTGGCGACCCACTCGACCTGTGTTGAGCGTAAGTGGCGAGCTTTGCCTGGTGCCATAGGCAGGGGACCGACGATGTCCACTCCCCATTTCATAAATGGCCACGACGATAAGATGGAATGTAGTTGTTCACCGGGTTGGTGAATCATAGGGGCAAATCTCTGGCATTTATCGCATTTTCGGACGAATTCCTTACTGTCTTTTTCCATGTTGTCCCAGTAGTAGCCTGCCCTGATCACCTTTCGGACTAAGGAATCGGTGCCGGAGTGGTTTCCGCAAGTACCCTCATGAATTTTTCTGGGTACATAATATGTATCCCTGGCCCCAGACATACTGCTAGGGGGCCATCGAACGTTCTTCTTTACAGAGTCTTGTTTTCATCGAACGAGAACCGGGCTGCTTTGGTCCGCAGGGCCCTCGATTCCTTTGGATCCGCAGGCAATTTTCTGTCTTTTAGATAATCAATATATTTATTTCTCCAGACCCATGTTAGGCTGGTGGAATTAATCTCGGCATGACCTTCCTCGACCACTGATTTAGATAGCTGAATAACAGCCCCGGGAAGTAGGTCATCTTCTTCAACAAATGATCCCAGGTTTGCGAGGGCATCGGCCTCGCTATTCTACTCTCGAGGTACGTGGAATACGGTCCATTCTTTGAAACGACGCAACACGACTTGGATTTTGTCCAAATACCTCTGCATCCTATCTTCCCGGACCTCGTAGCTCCAATTCACCTGGTTTACTACCAGGAGTGAATCGCATTTTGCTTCGATGGTCTCGGCTCCCAGGCTTTTGGCCAGTTCCAGACCTGCAATCATAGCCTCGTACACGGCTTCATTGTTAGTCAATTTTGCAGTTTTTATAGATTGCCTGATCACGCCGCCCGTAGGTGGCTTTAGGACTATACCGAGTCCATATCCTCTCACGTTTATGGCGCCGTCAGTGAATGGGGTCCATACCCTGGAAGACGTGCCTGATTTTAGTAAGAGTTCCTTTTCTACCTCGGGCACGAGGAAGGGAGAAAAATCGGCCACGAAGTCCGCCAGAATCTGGGACGTGATGGCCGTTCGAGGTTGATACTCGATATCATACCCCCCGAGTTCGATGGCCCATTTGGCCAATCGGCCCGATAACTCGGGTTTGTGCAATATGCTCCGGAGAGGATATGTTGTTAGAAAGCAAATACGGTGGCATTGAAAATAGGGCTTCAATTTTCGCGATGCGCTTATTAACGCAAGAGCCAATTTTTCTAGGTGTCGATACCTAGTTTCGGCATCCCCTAGGGTCCGGCTTACATAATAAACAGGAAATTGCATACCTAGCTCTTCTCGAACCAGCACGCCGCTTACCGCTATTTCGGATACGGCCAAGTATAGATACAATGTTTCATTACCTGCACCCTTCCCTCAAAATTTGATAACGCCAAACTATGCCTTATAAAAAGACACGCGGACGTTGCAAATATAATCTGAGTATTTTATACCCAGAGTCGAACCACAGGAAATTAACCTACCAATTACTTTTGTTGGACTTACTAAATTCAACGGAATCAATTTCCCCAAACGTTGTGATCAACAGTTGATGATATTTCTAACAACTAAAACTGAGAATAAATAAACAGCTGAAAATTAACAATGCTTGATTTGTAAACAATTGGAATAAGGTCTAAGGCAATGGTTTCCCCCGTTGTTGATTTCCTTGGTTGTATGTTTCTTATAGCTGTGACTTAGTTGCCTCTATCAATCATGAACTCTCCAGCTATCATAAATCTCTCTCAAGCAATTATGATAATTTACTAGACGCACTCTCTCAAGCTGCGCTAGCTAGATTCGCATTACGGTTCACTTAGATTGCACCCGAGATATCGTTATCTCTAATCCAACCTCTAAACCCTTGGTTATGACTCTAGTCTATACTCAGGGAGTGATGTTGTTCAAACAACTACCTAAATATGCACTCTCTCTCAAGAAGATACATACTAAATAGGGACGGATAATTGAGGATCCTTTCAATTAACCACAATCAAAACGTAGATGAACAAATAGAGATTAACAACCAATTCAAAGCTATATTAATATAACAACCAAGTCATCCCCAAAGGGTTTCACCAAAACCTTAGATTAAAATATTTAGCTACTCATAACAACGATGAGAACCACAAAAGAATTCATAGTCATTGATAGAAGAACAAAGTAGGGAGATAAAAATTGTTTTCCAAGTTGCCTCCTTGCCTCTCTTGCTTCTTCTCAAAAACTCGACTCCCTTCTCTCTTGGACTTGTTAAACCTTTTATAGTTCGTGTGGATTTGCTTGGACTTCCGAATTTACCCTTTTTAACAAATTGTTCCCGCATCTGGACTAGCGCGGGCGCGCTAGGGCCACGCTACTGCCCGCGCTAGTGGGGTTTTATTCTGTTTCGGACTGCCGGACTAGCGCGGGTGCGCTAAGGCCGCGCTAATGGCGGGCTAGTGGGGTTTTCCACTGCCAACGAGCTTTGTTCCCTTTTTCGTCCATTAACTCCAATTTTTTCCCGGATCACCATCATAAGTCCTTATTTGATTATTGCACTCCTGTGAAACATAAAAGTCACCATTAGAGCCAATTTTTTGCAATATTTACACACTTACAATAGTAAAGCATCCTTAAGTTAGAGCCCGAACGTAGGCCAAACTATACAATTTAGCCTATTATCAACACCCCACACTTAAATCATTGCTAGTCCTCGAGAAATCCACTACATCCTATAAGGTTTCTTTTCTAAGCTTTTCCCTTAACGACTCACACCATGAACATTTTACAAAATTTGCAACTAGTAGTGAGCAACTTTACCTCAAGAATCAAATCATTCGTACCATGCAACATTCGCACTTACTCAAACCACTTTATACGAGAGTCAATACTTACCTTTCCATTGTGAATCATATGCCCTCACATCACACAAGAGAGTAGTTCCACATACAATGATATTTAAGACAATTAGGAACTAAGATAGAAAAAATTCGTTCGCTCTCAAAAACAACATTCACATGCCACAAAGATGCACCATAGGCTTGCCCGTAGTGTAATACTCTACTAATCGAGCCCCACTCAATCTAAGATCAATAGGTCTTTATTTGGTTGTAATATAGGCTAAGGGACGGGTAGGATATATTTGGATATAGTGACTAACCTCCCTAAGCACTTTTAATACAATTACCTTAAACTTCAAGATCATCGCTTTGTCAGCCAACACTCCACCACAGTTATTTAAACATCCCCATACATTAGGTGCAATTTGTACAAGCTACCACTTATCAATCACTATACAATAAATTTGTTTTTTTTTTCGTGGTGCTTCTCTTTTATGCTTCAACATTCTGCACAATTTCTCTATTTCCATGGTTCCACTTCAAAAACCAAACCACCACCCCACACTTTTGCTTTTGCATATTTCCAATACCATTCTAGTGCTTAGTGAGAGGAAAAAGGGTTCAAACAGCAGGCTATTCAAACAATTGGGTAAGGTTCACAATGTGGTTGCCAAAGAAACAGGCTTATAGGCTGAATGGGGTTAACTAATATGTAATGCATTCAGGTGGGTTTACTATATATGTCTGGATCAACAGAGAATTGCCTATATCCCTTCTAAAACTGAATGAAGCTACTATTTCGTTTCGCAAACACACACGGCAAGTTCTAGGCATCAAATGTAAAGCATGGAATACAGTAATACTCACACACACATGGCACATGACTCACTCCAGATTAGTTTATCAAGACATTCTCTTTTTGAGTGTTCAAGTTAGGTACAATCATACAATTTTTAAGGCACATAAACAAGATTCAACCCTTGAAGCTAAGCGTTACACTCTAGTGTCTATCGTGGTCAGGTGTAGAAACGCTAAGGGTTTTTCTTCTTCGATTTTAACTCATAGTCCATTAATCCTAACCTAAAACAAAAACAAAAACTACCTATACCCGGTTCAAGCTAAACCCTTGGAAAAGAACCGTAGCCCAAAGAAAAACCAAGGGGGAAGTTGCTACACTACCTAAAAATAAAATAAAAAATCTTTTTGGTATTTTCTCTAGACTAACTTCCCTCAAAAAAATTGTCTAAAGGATCCGTCATCAGGAAGAGTCTCTATATTCCAATTTTTTTTTCTTTTTTCGACTTAGTCCCTCATGAACCCCGCCGAAAGAGATCCGTCATCGGGACAAGTCACTTACTATTTTTACTTAACTAATGAATATTATTCTACAACTAGCACAATCAAAGCAAGACAAAACAACCAAAGAAAACAGTTAATTATTGCAATTACAAACATACAATGAAGTATCCCTATCCCCACCCCACACTTTAATAGAGCACATGTCCTCATGGCCAAGTAAATCAAATGAAGGGAAGGAGAACTTCCCTGACTGCTCAATCCTGGTCGGAGACAGAGCCGGCGTCGACATTGCACACCCGACCCAATGCACGGAGCCAACCCATGATGCGTTTTTCTGATTTCTTCTGCTGAGTGGCCATCTCATCAACACGAGTACCCAAGTCAGTCACTGAGGTCCGTATTTCAGCTATCTCCTGCTCCGTGCGGTCTAACCGCTGTCCCCGACTGGCCCTAGATGGGCCTGCAGCATCATCAGCA
This sequence comes from Nicotiana attenuata, assembly GCF_001879085.1. Classification (NCBI taxonomy): domain Eukaryota; kingdom Viridiplantae; phylum Streptophyta; class Magnoliopsida; order Solanales; family Solanaceae; genus Nicotiana; species Nicotiana attenuata. Next base: position 115,699 of record NW_017672845.1, read on the forward strand.
TGCGGTTGAGCTGGCTGCTCATCACCTACAATCTCCTCAGCATCAGCTACCTGTTGTTGTTCCTCCTCCTCCGCGTCATCACCATCATCAGAATCATGGCTAATCAATTCCTCGGCAGCTACCACTTCCTTGCCTATGGTCACCCTCTCAGCCGTGAAAGGATGTACCACAGGAACTCGGCTATCTAAAGCATGGTTGCTCGACACATTGGCTTGAAGGCATAATCGGGTGACAAGAGACGGGTAGTATAACCCATATCTTTGAACCCGGACCCGCTGGAATATTTCATCGTGTATGACCCTGGCCACATCAAATGGATCATTATTCATGAAGCACCAAATTAGGCACCATCGAGGGATATTCACTTCTTACAAGTTCTTTGAGGGTAGGAGTCGGCTATTGATAAAGTACAACCAGCATTTGGCCTCAAACTTGAGGGCTGAGGAGTGGAACTTATTCCCATATTTGTACCACTGTAAAGTGGTTCCCGGTTGGCAGATGGTGTCGGTGAATGTGGACCAGGAAGTATGTTTTCCACTGTATGATTGGTATGCATCCACGTACCCCTGAGTTGGTGGAGGAAGCCTGTATAGAGTCCGGATATTCTCCAAAGAAGCATTAACCGGTCTCTTGTGCACTGTTACCGTGTAGTCCTCATGTTCTGGGAGATTCGCATAGAATTCCCTAACAAGCATGACATTGGCAGTGATCGGCTCCACAAAAAATATGTCCCGGTGCCTTCGCCTCAACTCGAATGGTATATTTGGGCAGGTAGTCCCCAGTGCATTGGGATCCATGGCCTGTTCCGGCATAATTGTTTTGGCCTCTTTTTTGTTAAACCTGTCCTGTGCCTTGACGGAGACAAACTTTTGACTATTGAAGGGCGTTGTATCAACCGGCTTTCGAGGCCTTCCCCCAGTGTTGGCTGTAGCCGGGCGGCTGGAGGAGGAACCTATTGCTTGGCGTTTGCGAGGAGCCATGGTACCTGCAAATAGTCCAACGTCAGTCCTATTCAATAAGGTGACCAAAACGTGGCTACTCAGACTTCGCCACGGAATGGTCACAACACTTCCTCCAAAGAGGCATTTTAACAAACACATTGTGGCCAATGGTTAATTTTAAGCTCCAATTATCCCTTCAACACAAGGAACACTACCACAATAACCCAATAAGCACACCACACAACCACAATTTGAATGTTTTCAATTTTTTTCAGCCCAACCTAACTATTGACATATGTTTCTACCCTAAAATAAAACTACCTTCTACTATACAAAGTAAAAAGAAATAAAAGAAACTAAAAAAAAAACGAAATTAAAGAACTACAAACAAAATTAAAGGGAGAAACACATACCAGCAGAGGGAATGATAGCAAAAGTGTAAGGATTGAGGAAGAGAGGGAAGGTGGTGCTGTAGATGGTTGGGTATGGAGGAAGGGTAATGGAGGAAGGGTAATGGAGGAATAGATGGAGAAGAAGAAGAAGAGGGGTTAGGGTTGGGTAGGCGTGTGGGAGAGGAATAGAGATTGGGGAAATTAGGAGGGGTGGGGCGGGTGGGTTTTGAGTTAATTGGGTTAAAAGAGTAAAAATAAAATAAAATAAAAAATGCAGAACTTACCTGGACTAGCGCGGCCGTAGCGTTGTCATAGCGCGAGCGCGCTAGTTCAATTACGAGGTAGAAAGAAACCCCATTAGCGCGGGCTTCGCATTGGCTTAGCGCGGCCGCGCTAGTGGGTGCAATCTTAGGCAGAAAAAAACCTCACTAGCGCGGGCTTAGCGCTGGCTTAGCGCGGCCGCGCTAGTGGGAACGAGGATGAGGCAGAATAAAACTTCATTAGCGCTGCCTTCGCGCTGGCTTAGCGCGGGCGCGCTAATTCAGGCGTTCCATTATTGTTTTTTTTTATACATGATGTTACATACTACACTACAACACATTCGTGGGTTGCCTCCCACGCAGCGCCTGATTTAACGTCGCGGCACGACGCAAGTATTTGATCATCACTCCTCATTCACATACTGGGGTTCTTTCAAATTGATCACCACTGTATCCCATTTTTCATCAGCTATTCCAAGGTAATGTTTCAACCTTTGCCCATTTACTGTGAACTTGTTTGCCCATCTTCTGATTCAATCTCTACAGCTCCACTTGCGAACATCTGCTCCACTCTGAATGGTCCTGACCATCGGGACTTTAACTTACCCGGAAACAATCTCAACCTTGAATTATACAATAATACCTTGTCACCGGGTTTGAAATTTCTGCCGACAATGTGCTTGTCATGCAGCCTCTTCATTCTTTCCTTGTAGAGCCTCATGCTTTCAAAGGCTTGATATCTAAATTCCTCCAACTCATGCAACTCTGTCAGTCAATTTTCTCCAGCCGCATCGGGGTCCATGTTCAATTGCTTTAGTGCCCACCAAGCTCGATGTTCTAGCTCCACAGGCAGGTGACAGGCCTTCCCAAATACCAACTTGTACGGTGACATACCTATTGGTGTTTTGAATGCAGTTCTATAGGCCCAGAGTGCATCGTCAAGCTTTTTCGCCCAATCAGTTCTTGTGGCATTCACAGTCTTGGTTAGCACACTCTTTATCTCTCTGTTGGACACTTCAACCTGCCCACTAGTTTGCGGATGATAAGGGGTAGCCACCTTGTAGCGTACATCATACTTTGCAAGCAATTTCTCGAAGGCTCTATTACAGAAGTGAGTGCCTCCGTCACTGATGATCGCTCTTGGTGTCCCAAATCGGGTGAATATGTTCTTTTTCAAAAATCCCACCACCACTCTTGCATCATTAGTGGGCAACGCTGCAACTTCTACCCATTTGGACACGTAATCCACAGCAACAAGTATGTACTTATTGCCAAAAGAGATGACGAAGGGACCCATGAAGTCAATCCCCCAAACATCAAATACCTATACCTTTTGAATCGGGTTCGTGTGCATCTCATGGCGAAGAGAAATGTTCCCGGTCCGCTGACACTCATTGCAGCCCTTCACCCATAGGTGCGCATCTTTAAACACTGTTGGCCAAAAGAATCCAGCCTCTAGCACTTTCGCAGCTGTCCTGATCCCTCCAAAATGTCCTCCATATGCTGACGCGTGACAAGCCTGCAAAACAGAAGATTGTTCTATCTCGGGGACACACCTCCGGATCATATTATCAACACATATTCTAAACAGATAAGGCTCGTCCCAATAATACATGCGGCAATCACGATAAAACTTTTTCTTTTGTACAGATGAGAGGTCATAGGGAACTATACCGCAGGCCAGGTAATTTGCAAAGTCTGCATACCATGGCGCTTTCTCAAGACTAGTAGCGAGCAGCTGCTCGTCAGGAAAGGTTTCCAGAATCTCTTCGACCTCGACTGATTTTTCAGCTCCTTCAAGTCGTGATAGATGATCAGCGACTTGATTTTCTGTGCCCTTACGGTCACGAATTTCGAGGTCAAATTCTTGCAATAGCAGCACCCAACGAATCAGCTGCATGGTCTGTGTATATAATTACCCTAGAGCCAATCAGATATGATCTGAACTTGTCGAAAGCAAACACCACCGCCAACATCTCCTTCTCCATCACAGTGTAATTGAGTTGTGCACCGCTTAGTGTTCTGCTTGCGTAGTAAATCAGGTGCATCAGCTTATCCTTTCGCTGCCCCAAGACTTCTCCTATGGCATAGTCACTTGCGTCACACATGAGCTCAAATGGTTTCTCCCAGTTGGGTGCGACAATGATGGGTGCAGTCACCAACCTCTTCTTCAGCTCCTCAAATGCCAACCTGCAATCATTAGAAAACACAAAGGGCTGATTCTTTTCAAGGAGTTTGCATACTGGGTTAGCAATTTTGGAGAAATCTTTTACGAATCGCCGGTAGAACCCGGCGTGTCCAAGAAAACTTCTCACCGCCTTGACTGAAGTGGGCGGTGGTAACTTTTCAATCACATCAACCATAGCATGGTCGACTTAATTCCTTTACTGGACACTCGCTACCCCAGGACTATCCCTTCCTGTACCATAAAATGGCACTTCTCCCAGTTCAGCACAAAATTTGTCTCCACACATCTTTTGAGCACTCTTCTTAAGTTGTGAAGACGGTCTTCGAATGAATCTCCCACCACGGAGAAATCATCCATAAAGACCTCCATAATATCCTCCACCATGTCTGTGAAGATGGCTAACATGCACCGTTGAAATGTCGCTAGTGCATTGCAAAGCCCAAAAGGCATTCTCCGAAAGGCGAAGATGCCATACGGACAAGTGAAGGATGTTTTCTCTCTATCTTCAGGGGCTATTGATATCTGATTATACCCCGAATATCCATCCAAGAAACAAAAGTGCGATCGTCCGGCCAGCCTGTCCAACATTTGGTCAGTGAAAGGCAAGGGGAACTGGTCCTTCCGGGTGGCTGTGTTCAATTTTCGGTAGTCCATGCAAATCCACCATCCCGGGACTGTACGAGTTGAGATCAACTCATTGTTCTCATTTTGCACAACAGTCATTCCCCCCTTTTTTGGCACACATTGGACAGGGCTGACCCAATTGCTATCAGAGATGGGGAAGATGATTCCCGCATCTAACCATTTGATAATTTCCTTCTTTACTACCTCTTTCATGCTCGGGTTCAGCCTTCGTTGATGTTCTCTGGAAGGTTTGTGCCCTTCTTCCAAGAGAATATTATGCATACAGAAGGCTGGGCTGATACCCTTTATGTCTACCATGGTCCAGCCAATGGCAGTCTTACTTTCCTGCAGTACCTGTAGGAGTTGTTCTACCTGCACATCTAGCAAACCGGATGATATAATAACAGGAAAAGTAGAATCAGGGCCTAAGAAAACGTACCTGAGGTGAGCTGGGAGTGGCTTCAGCTCCAGCTTGGGTGGTCCTCTATTGATGGCTTTGCTGGAGGTGTAGCCCATTTTTCTAACTCAAGGGACTCGAACTGAGGTTCCCTTGTCCAGAATCCTTGGCCTTCAAGTGCCATGACCCACTCAGCTAACCCTTCACCATCCATCACTTCTAGATTTATCATACATGCCTCTAATGGATCTTTAACAGTCAGGGTTACATTATCTTCTTGCAGGATCACATCTACTGCCTCTACTAGAGAGCAATTAGCATATTCACTGGGTCTCCTCATAGATTGCTGAACATTGAATATGACTTCTTCATCGTTCAGTCTCATTTTTAATTCCTCAATCTCACAATCGATCAGTGCTCTCCCAGTGGCCAAAAATGGTCTACCTAAAATAAGAGGTATCTCCTCATCTACCTAACAATCCAGAATAACAAAGTCTGCAGGGAACAGGAACTTCCCCACTTGCACCAACACATCATCAAGAATACTAGTTGGCATTTTCACCGTGCGGTCAGCCAACTGTAGCAGCATCAAAGTTGGTCTAGCTCTGCCAATGCCCAGCTTGATGTACACTGCCAGCGGCATCAGATTTATGCTGGCTCCCAAATCACATAATGCCTTTGCAAAGGCATAACTTCCAATTGTGCATGGAATAGTGAAGCTACCTGGATCAGACATCTTTTGAGCCATCGGTCTTGTTACTACTGCGCTGCAGGTCTGTGTCAGAGTCACAGTGGATAGATCCTGAAAATCAAACTTCCGTGACATTAAATCTTTCATCATCTTGGCATAACCAGGCATCTCCCTCAGAGCATCCATCAAAGGTATATTCAACTGAATTTGTTGCAGCATCTCCATGAATTTCTTGTATTGGTCTGACTTTTTTTGTTTTACAAGTCTCTGAGGGAAGGGTGCAAGTATCACCCTTTGTGCATTGCTTGCTGGCTTCTCTCTATTGGAGTTTTCTGGCACAAGAGGTGCCCCCTGCTCTGCAGCTTGTTCATTCACCTTCTCCTTTCCTTTTGCATCATGACTCTGTTCAACCACTACTTCAGTTGGCTCTGTTGTTTCATCTATCTCTAACGGAACTGGAGTGGCGAGTGTATTCTCCTTGCTGGTTTGTATAATTTCTTGCTCTCTGTCTAAGTCTCTCCCATTCCGGAGGGTCACTGCCATCACCTGATTCGGGTTTTGCTCCTTGGGGTTTATGTTTGTGTCTGCAGGCAAAGTTCCCTAAGGGCGGTTGTTTAGAGCCATGGACAGCTGTCCCAACTGCGTTTCAATGTTCTTTATGGCTGAATCATGCACTGCCAATTTTTCCTGCACTTTACCATTTGTCCCAATGAGTTGCTGAAGCATACCCTTAATTTCCATCATGTTGTTATCTTGCTGCTGAGGAGNATTCCGGAGACTTACTGCCATCACCTGATTCGGGTTCTGCTCTTTGGGGTTAATGTTTGTGTCTGCAGGCAAGGTTCCCTGAGGGCGGTTGTTTAGAGCAGCTGTCCCAGCTGCGTTTCAATGTTCTTTATAGCTGAATCAAGCACTGACAACTTTTCCTGCACCTTACCATTTGTCCCAATGAGTTGCTGAAGCATACCCCTGATTTCCATCATGTTGTTATCTATTACTGCTGATTTTGCTGTGGATAGCCCTGTGGTTTCTGATATGGTACTGGCACCATTTGGCCTTGAGGGTGCATACCCCCAGGCTGTTGCATGTTTGGCCTGTACTATTGATTTTGTGGCGGTCTCCACTTTTGTCCTCCTTGTCTCTGACCCCCAAAGTTGTTGACATAATTCATATCTTCTCTTGCCCCTTGATTTTAACCTTCTCCACTCCATGAACACACATAAGACTGATTAATACAAGGTGTACACAGTCCTCCATTTGTTGTGTCAACAATGTGCACCTGTTTTGTACCCATCTCATCAATCTTCTTTGTCAATTTGCTCATCTGAGTCATGAGTGTTGCCATGTTCTCTGCATGCGAATTATTTGGGTCAAGATGAACTGAATGCACTATGGGTGCCAGTGTTGTACCTCTAGTCATCCACCCCGAATTTTGTGACATCTTGTCAAGAAGAAGTTTGCACTCGGTGAATGTCTTACTCAAAAATGCACCTCCAGCTGAAGCATCCACATTTGCTTTTAAATTGTCAGTTAGCCCCATGTAAAATCTCTGGCCGAGCATCTAGTCTGGAATGCCATGGTGAGGACACTTCACTAGCATCCCTTTAAATCTTTCCCAAGTTTCTTGCAAGGACTTAGTCGGCTGCTGCTTATACTGCAATATTTCATCAATCTGTCTTGCAGTCTTGTTGGGCGGATAGAACTTATTCAGGAACTGCTTGACTAATTCCTCCCAGGTGACAATGGAACTGATAGGGAGCGAATTTAGCCAAGTCTGAGCTTCCCCGGTCACAGAAAATGGGAACAGTAACAGCTTGACAGCTTCCGGGGTCACATTTGGCTACTTTGGGTCACACAAATTGATAGAAAATTTTTCAGGTGTTGCTGAGGGTCTTCAATATGTGATCCGGAGAACAATCCTTTATTCTGCAGAAGATGCAGCATATTATTAGTTATCTGGAAGGTCTCCGCTTGAATTGCGGGCACAACTATGGCAGTAGCCTGGTTATCAGCTGTTGGCTGTGCCCAATCATAAAGTGCAGCTTCGGGCACAAGAGGTGCCACTACTCTGACGCTGGGGTTTGCTGGCGGATCCCCGACGTTTCCAATGACGTTTTCTGCGTCACCCATGTTAAATTCGAGCTGGTGTGGTTGTTGTGATTGTTGGATTCTCTTGGTGGAGCGGTTCAATGCCCTGAATGTTTTCTCGGGGTCTGAGAGTCCTTCTAGCAATTCTCCAGTCCTTGTTGTTGGCGCGATCCCCGACGTTTCCAATGACATTTTCTGCATCACCCATGTTAAATTCGAGCTGGTGTGGTTGTTGTGATTATTGGATTCTCTTGTTGGCGCGGTTCAATGCCCTGAATGTTTTCTCGGGGTCTGAGAGTCCTTCTAGCAGTTCTCCAGTCCTTGAAGAATTTCTAGGCATACACTTGAATTCCACAAGAGTTCAAACGTGAGAATTTCAATGAAAAGATTGGGTATAGAGAAAACTGACTACACTAAGAATTTTTGTACTTCTTTCAATTGTAATTGATAACACCGTTAATTCCCCGGCAACGGCGCCAAAATTTGATAACGCCAAACTATGCCTTATAAAAAGACACGCGGATGTTGCAAATATAATCTGAGTACTTTATGCCCAGAGTCGAACCACAGGGAATTAACCTACCAATTACTTTTGTTGGACTTACTAAATTCAACGGAAGCAATTTCCCCAAACGTTGTGATCAGTAGTTGATGATATTTCTAACAACTAAAACTGAGAATAAATAAACAGCTGAAAATTAACTATGCTTGATTTGTAAACAATTGGAATAAGGTCTAAGGCAATGGTTTCCCCCGTTGTTGATTTCCTTGGTTGTATGTTTCTTATAGCTGTGACTTAGTTGCCTCTATCAATCATGAACTCTCCAGCTATCATAAATCTCTCTCAAGCAATTATGATAATTTACTATACGCACTCTCTCAAGCTACGCTAGCTAGATTCGCATTACGGTTCAGTTAGATTTCACCCGAGATATCGTTATCTCTAATCCAACCTCTAAACCCTCGGTTATGACTCTCGTCTATACTCCGGGAGTGATGTTGTTCAAACAACTACCTAAATATGCACTCTCTCTCTCAAGCAGATACACACTAAATAGGGACAGATAATTGAGGGTTCTTTCAATTAACCACAATCAAAACGTAGATGAACAAATAGAGATTAACAACCAATTCAAAACTATATTAATATAACAACCAAGTCATCCCCAACGGGTTTCACCAAAACCTTAGATTAAAATATTTAGCTACCCATAACAACGATGAGAACTACAAAAGAATTCATAATCATTGATAGAAGAACAAAGTAGGGAGATAAAAATTGTTTTCCAAGTTGCCTCCTTGCCTCTCTTGCTTCTTCTCAAAAACTCGACTCCCTTCTCTCTTGGACTTGTTAAACCTTTTAGAGTTTGTGTGGATTTGCTTGGACTTCCGAATTTACCCTTTTTAAAACATTGTTCCCGCATCTGGACTAGCGCGGGCACACTAGGGCCGCTCTACTGCCCGCGCTAGTGGGGTTTTATTCTGTTTTGGACTGCTGGACTAGCGCGGGCGCGCTAAGGCCGCGCTAATGCCCGCGCTAGTGGGGTTTTCCACTGCCAACGAGCTTTGTTCCCTTTTTCGTCCATTAACTCCAATTTTTTTTCCCGGATCACCATCATAAGTCCTCATTTGATTATTGCACTCCTGTGAAATATAAAAGTCACCATTAGAGCCAATTTTTTGCATTATTTACACACTTACAACAGTAAAGCATCCTTATGTTAAAGCCCGAACGTAGGCCAAACTATACAATTTAGCGTATTATCAATTCTCCTTTGGCGTGTGGAGCAGGGGAGGGCTAGTTAGATATCGTTTCAACTCCTCTAAGACGCGTTGGCATTCTGGAGTCCATTCGAAGTTGTTTTTTCTTTTGAGAAAAGAGAAGAAGTGATGGCTCCTGTCGGACGACCTTGATATGAATCTGCCCAGAGCCGCTATTCGCCCTGTCAGCCGTTGCACGGCCTTTACGTTATTTACCACCGTGATTTCTTCGATGGCCTTGATTTTATCGAGGTTAATATCGATCCCCCTGTTTGATACCATGAAGCCTAAGAATTTTCCCGAACCTACTCCGAAAGCACATTTCTCAGGGTTGAGCTTCATGTTGTAACTTCTGAGGATGTCGAATGTTTCCTGCAAATGAGTCAAGTGGTCCTCTACGCGCAAGGACTTAACTAGCATGTCATTAATATAAACTTCCATGGATTTGCCTACCTGATGTTCGAACATTTTTTTAACTAGATGCTGGTACGTAGCCCCTGCATTTTTTAGTCCAAAGGGCATTACATTGTTACAGTAGGTACCATACTTCGTGATGAACGAAGTCTTCTCCCTATCCTCGGGGTTCATCTTAATTTGATTGTACCTCGAATAGGCATTGAGAAAGGTGAGGGTCTCGTGTCCGGCCATAATATCGGTCAGGCGATCGATGTTAGGCAATGGGAATGAATCTTTGGGACATGCCTTATTTATGTCTTTATAATCTACGCACGTTCTTAGCTTATTTCCCTTTTTGGGTACCACTACTACATTGGCCAGCCATTCGGGGTATTTTACTTCTATAATGGACCCTAGTTTAAGAAGTTTTGTTACCTCATCCTTGATGAATGCGTGTTTGATCTCGGACTGGGGTCTTCTTTTTTGCTTCACCGGTTTAAACCTGGGGTCGACATTCAGTCGGTGGGAGGTTATTTCCCGTGGAATTCCTGTCATATCTAAGTGGGACCAAGCAAAACAGTCGATATTATTAATAAGAAATTGAATGAATTCTTTCCTAAGTTCGGGGGTTAATCCCGTTCCCAGGTATACCTTACGATCTGGGAGGTGTTCAACCAAAACAGCTTGCTCTAGATCTTCAATCGTTGATTTCGTTGCATCTGACTCTTCAGGGGCAATGAAAGTTCGAGGAGCGAGGAAATCTTTTTCGTCATCCTCGGGGGTCTGTATGCTCCTAGACTCATCCAACGTCGGGTGTATGGGGGTCGACGCCTTCTGGTAAACTGCAAACATTTCTTTTGCGGCATGCTGTTCTCCATATATGGCAGTTATGCCATCCTTTGACAAAAATTTTATCATTTGGTGCAGAGTTGATGGCACTGCCTCATGTTGTGTATCCACGGCCTGCCAAGCAATGCATTGTACCTTATGTCGCCATCGACGACTTGAAACTTGGTGTTCTGAACCGCACCGGACGTGTCGATTGGGAGGGTGATTTCTCCTTTTGTTACTTCGCCGGCCATGTTGAAGCCGTGGAGGAGCCGGGAGGTAGGTATGATTTGATCGAGCAACCCGAGCTGTTCTACTACCTCTGACCTGATTACGTTGGCTGAGCTACCTGGATCCACGAGTATACGTTTAACTTGAATGTTGCTTAAAAGAAAATAGATTACCAGTGTGTCGTTGTGTGGTTCTGCCAAGGTCTCGAGATCCTCTTCACTGAATGCGAGGGTGTCTTCAGCCACGCGGTCTTGGGTCGACCCTTCTATTACGGCGGATACTTTTGTCCATTTGATCATGGGCCCTTGGGGAATGTCGGTCCCTCCAATAATCATATGAACGACATGCTGAGGAATCTCTTGTTTTGCCCGGGTTGGATTTTGCCGAGTTTCCAGCGAAACTTTTCGGCGCGCTTTCTGGTGAATGCGAGGAGCGGTGTCAACCCATTGGGCGTTGGAGGTAGGCTCTGATGCGCTCACAAGGCTCTGTGGTGGTATACCGACACCAGGAACATCCACACCATTCTCTCCGTGGTTCTCGAGATAGTTGTTTTCACCTCTATTTACTGAGTTAGGCATTTCGACCTGAAATTTGAAGATCATGGACAAGAACAGGTGTGAAAGATAACTTGCGTTGTGTGACGAAACCAGCAAGAAAATAATCACTATTATTTTTATCCCCACGGTGGGTGCCAAACTGTTTAGCGTAAAAATGGTATTAATAATTAAATTTGATTATGGGACTCTAAAAATACGTGATCTATTTTTATGGTAGTTGTTAAGGGGTTTATGCTATGTATGAGATTTTAAAGACGAGATAAGAGTTAGGAATAAGGTGGTAACCAAACCAATAGGCTAACAATTGGGACTTCGAGCTTGTCGATTCGGGGGCCTCGAGGTCGATTCTGGTGCTCGGCTGGGAGCTATCGAAGGCAGTTGAGGAACGACTAACAGTTATAATAAAATCAACGAAGGCTCTTTATGGCCAATGATAAGCAGTAAATGATGAACAATAATGAAGATATTAAATGGGAGCAAAAATATCAAGAGAATCTGTTAGAGAGCAAAGAGAATGTTCTTGTGTATTTAGTATGGAGCAACGGATATTACAAAAATAACAAGGATTCCCTTTATATAGGAGGGGAGATCCCTATGTAGTACAAAAGCATTAATTACAAAGATATGGGGCAGGTATAGCCACCTGATGCCCAGATACGGGTCAGGGATAGACTTCTAGTCTTTGTCAGCCTTAGTTGCGTGCCTAGGGACCTTCCCACTTTTACCATAGCCGTGGTCAATACTGTCCCAAGGTCGAGTGTCGATAAACCTCGAGGGAGAAAATTCGGCCGCAGCCTCGTAGCCTCGAGCCTTCGAGACGATCTTTTGAGGTGCCTCGATGACGGGGAATTGGACCCTCCGATTTCACCGTGCACAAGGTACTTAAATGAAAAACAGCATTTTCAACAATCGGCACAAGTACTCGCTCATCACCTCACGTACAAGGCATTTCAAATATCACAGTACCAAATCCTAAGGGGAGTTCCCCCACACAAGGTTAGACAAGCCACTTACCTCGAACCAACTCAATCAAATCTATAACACGCTCTTGCCACGAGTATCCGACTCCAAATGGCCCAAATCTATTCAACGTAGTTGCATAATGTAAATAACACTTCAAGTAACTAATTCAATTAATTAATTCTAAGCTAATACGCAAAACTAGGAAAAATGACCAAAACGCCCCCCGGGCCCACGTCTCGGAATAAGGTAAAAGTTACAAATTCGGAATCCTCACACTCTCACGAGTTCAGTCATACCAAAAGTTCCAAAATCGGACCTCAAATGGTCCCTCAAATTACCACTCAAAGATCTCCAATTAACCAAGCCCTAACCCCCAATTTACTACTAATTTTCCTTCAAATTTCATGCTTACAATGATAAAAATCACCATAATAACGAGTTTAGGGACCAAGGGCCTTACCTCAATGAAACCCTCTGAAAATCTCCCTTGAAATTGCTTTCCAAAGCCTCTTCCTGTATGAAATATTGTGAAAAATAACCCAAATTCGCGAAGGAAATTTTTTTATTCTTTCTGACCCTGGTTTTTCGCACCTGCGGTCCATTTTCGCTTCTGCGCTACCGCTTCTGCGGTCAAGGGCACCGCTTCTGCGGTTTTCACGTCCCCTCCTCCGCACCTGCGACCCAGACTCTGCATCTACGGTCCCGCAGGTGCGGCACTCCTCCTGCTTCTGCGTATTCTGCTGCCTTCACCTGTGGCCGCATCTGCGGCTTGATCTCGCTTCTGCGGTCATCACACCTGCGGCCCCATAACCGCAGGTGCGGTTATCACAGAAAAACTCAGCAGCTTCAGCTGCAAATTCCCAACTCCAAACTTTCCGTTAACCATCCGAAATTACCCCGAGGCCCCGGGGACCTCAACCAAAAGCACGAACAAGTCATATACCACTATCCAAGCTTATAAAATTCTTCAAAATACCTCAAACAACATCGAATCAACCAAATAACATCGGATTCAAGCCTAAGGTTCCAAGAATCTTCCGAATTCCGCTTTTGATCAAAAAGTCTATCAAACCTCGTCCGAATGACCTGAAATTTTGCACACACGTCCTAAATTACACAACGGACCTACTCTAACTTTCGGAATTCCATTCCGACCTCGATCTCAAAATGTCACTATCGAACCGGAAACTTCAAAAATTTAGTTTTTGGCATTTCAAGCGGAAATAAGCTACTGACCTCAAAAATACAATCCGAACACGCTCCTAAACCCGAAATCACCCAACGAAGCAAACGGGACCAACGGAATTCCATTCCGAAGCCGTCTTCACACTGCTCCGACCACGGTCCAAACTCTAAAATTTAAACTCTCTTCTAGGGACTAAGTGTCCCAAAACTCTCCGAAACTCGAAATAAATCTTCCCGGCAACTCACAATAATAGAAACAAACAAGGGGAATGCAGTTAATAGGCGATCGGGGCGTTAATTCTTAAAACGACCGGCCGGGTCGATACAATTTCGGTTCCACCTTTTTCCCGTAGAGACATAAGTTATTGAGATCTTTTCATTTTCATCATTTCCATGTACTAGAACCTCCTATGAAGTCTTATCAATTGTTATGTCTTTATGCTCCTCTTGAGCAATTGCCTCCACGTTATGATCAACTTGATCATTTGCTCCTTTCATTTTTTGTGGATACTTATCCTTGGAATCGATTGGTCTACCACGTTTAAGGCATGGCCTAGACTCATTTGCATTATCATACTGTAATGACCCGGCCGGTCATTTTGAGAGTATTAGACCAGATCTCTTATTTACTGTTTCCTCGGTTTCAATTTTATGCTTATGTGACTTGCCGGGTTAGTCGGTTCGGGTCCGGAGGGATTTCGGAATGAATTGAGACACTTAGTCTCAAGATTGGAAGATTAAGTTGAAACGGTTGACCGGATATTGACTTATGTGTAAATGACTCGGGGATGGAGTTTTGATGGTTCTATTAGCTCCGTTGGGTGATTTTGGACTTAGGAGCGTGTCCGGATTGTGATTTGGAGGTCCGTAGTTGAATTAGGCTTGAAATGGCGAAAGTTGGATTTTTGGGAAGTTTGACCGGCAGTGGACTTTTGCATATCGGGGTCGAATTCTGATTCCGAAAGTTGGAGTAGGTCTTAATGTCAAATGTGACTTGTGTGCAAAATTTAAGGTCAATCGGACGTGATTTGATAGGTTTTGGCATCGTTGGTTGAAGTTGGAAATTCCTTTGTTCATTAAGCTTGAATTGGGGTCGATTCGGATTTACTGGGCAGAATGGTACAAAATCGATGGTTTGCCATTTTCTTCATATTTTGAGATATAGAGCTCGAATTGAGGTGAAATTTCGAGGGTTTTTTAGAGGAAACATTTGGGTAAGGATTCTTGACTTGTTTTTGATTAATATCCACTAATCAATCGTTAATCTAGTCATTTAATTAAGGATTTGGGTTGAGAAATTGGGGGGAAAAGGTGGAAGATCCTTAGGCCGAATTGTGGCATTTTAATCGAGGTTTTGGTATCGGATTTGTGTAATTTTGGTATGGGTGAACTCGTAGTTGAACAGGTGTTCGAATATTTGTGAATTTTACCCGATTTTGAAATGTAGGCCCAAATCGACTTTTTGGGGCGATTTTTAAATTTCTTGTTAAAGTCTCTATTTCATTACTTAGATTAGTTTCTTATAGTTATATTTATAGTATGTAATTGCTTTTGCCTAGATTTGGGCCATGCGGAGTCGGAAAGTCGTGGAAAAGACATTCTTATAGATTGATTGAGCTTGGTTCGAGGTAAGTGACTTGCTTAACCTTGTGTGGGGAAAATCCCCTTAGGATTTGGTACTGTTATAACAATTTGTGGTATGTGAGTACAGTGTACGCGAGGTGGCGAGCGCGTACATGGTCTAATTGTTGATAATCTGGTTTTTACTGAATAGTAACATGTTATATCTTAAATGAGTTATCCCACCATGTGTGGTTATCATGTTTATCCTAACATCGCATGTCTACGTGTCCTAAATGCTTATTTGAAATCTGTGCAGCATGCTTAGTTGAATTCCTGTTTTTCCTTGATTTTCGTATTTTTAAGTGTAGAATTTCTTGTTGTGAATTTGATGTTCCATCAGTTATGAGTTGTGTATTTACTTTGGGACTACGAGACGGTACCTCGAGAGCTCCCCATTGCATATTTACTTTTGGGATACGAGGCGGTACCTCGGGAGCTCCCTTGTTGAGTATTTACTTTCGGGACTACGAGGCGGTACCTTGGGAGCGCCACTGTTGTTTATCTCTATGTGATGTGTTGTAACCTTTCTGTAAGTTCTCATTGTTAAATTCTCAATCTTTTCATTATATTACTATATCTTCTGCCTTAATTATTATATTCCAGTAGGGCCCTGACCTGACCACGTCACTACTCTACCGAGGTTAGACTTGGCACTTACTAGGCACCGTTGTGGTATAATTATATTACTCTTATGCATATCTTTTGTGTGCAGACTCAGGTACCTCCTACCAGCCCCGCTATTAGTAGAGAGTACGTGTTGTTGCTATGGAGACTTCATGGTATATCTGCCAGCATCCGCAGACCTCGGAGTCCCCTCTATCCTTTTATGTTTTTCTCCTTTATTTTCCCTAGATGTTGATGTATAGAGACAATTAGAACAAATCCTGAAAGCATGTGACTTGTGACTACTGAGTTTTGGGAGTTGTCTATACTCGAGTTGTTGGTTTACTCGAGCAGTAGTTTTATCCAGTTTTATCTATATATGTACCTGTTGTTTTTAAGGTTTAGTTGTTAGTGTACGCGGTAAAAATCAGAAGACTTGATTTTCGCTATAAAGACAATTTTGGAAGCCTTCCTCGAGACCCCGAGGATGGAAGGCCATGATCGAGTTCTTGACCTCCGGGCTCATCGAGGTCCGAATCGGAAGAAGCAGGGTTCGAGGTCAGGGGTAAGAGAAAATGCCTCCGGAGCGCATGGCTACACCTGACAGGGCCGGTCTATCTGTAACCTACTGAGATGATGAGCGATAGGTCGTCCCATCTTTCTACTCTTGTAAATAATATATGCATATTTTATTGAGTCCCCTCGCCTATATAAGGGGGGCTCACCCCACCTTGTAGAGGACTGATGTTGCTCCACTTCTCCAATAAGCAATAATCTCTCTCTCTCTCTCTCTCTCTCTCTCTCTCTTTCTTCTAAATTATCAGTGTTCTTCGACCCCGAGGTCGCCCTAACATTTTTTTGTTCTTCGTCATTTAGCTCAAGATTGACGGTATAAAGCCTTGTATGCACATACTTATCTGTTATCCCCTCCCCGACTACCCTCGATAAGATTACCTCCGATAGGTCCGAGGTAGGCTCGAGGCCTGGCCCCGAGGTATCTACTGGCTTGTCCTAAGCCCGGGAACGTCCCTTACTGGTTCGATTATCATTTTTGGCTAGCTCGATCTTTACTATTTTTACTCTACATTTAGCACTACTCACCCTCTCAAACTAGCTCGGGAATAGATCACGTATTATTAGAATCCCATTTTACAAATTTAATTATTGTTACCATTTTCACGGTAAACAGTTTGGCGCCCACCGTGGGGCTAAAAGTAATAGTGATTATTTTCTTGTTAGTTTCGTCACTTAAACGCACGATATCTTTCACACTTTTTCTTGACCAAGACCTTACGATTTCAGGTTAATGGTCAGCTCGATAAGGGAAATCGAGGACGATAACCCCATAAATCGCAAGGAAAGCAATGTAGCCATCCTAACGGCTGGCACGCCACCGCAGGACCCTGGTAACGCATCCAGATCGGTTCGAGTGGATACGGATTCATACGCTGCACAACGGGGTAATGAAGTCTTGCACTTCGACCGCGGCACACAACACGCTAACCAACAGGAAACCCGAAAAATCCCAACCCCGGTAGAACGGGAAATTGATCTTCGTATTATTTTTGAATTGTTGCAGGAACAATGTTTGGCTATCTCTCAGCTTCAGAGCCGCCCGGAGGCTCTTGACGCGATAGCAACCAAAATATCTACTCGCCCCGAGCCAGTATCCAAGGTATCGGGCAACGACGAACCAACGACCAATCCTGTAACGGTAAGGATGCTAGAGGACATTATCGAAAAGATTGACTCACGATCCCGAAGACTCCTACAGCAACCGTCTCCCGGGGATACGGTCCCAGGACTAATTTCGTGGAAGTCAGAAACAACGAAATTCCCTGGGGATGACAGGACCCCAAGTCCTCAGAGGTACATCACCGCTCACGCACGCCCGTCCAGGAACGACGACCCTCAAAATGGAGAACTCAGGCCTGTCCTGATGAGTAGATTTGAAGAAATTCCCTTGGAAGAAACCACGACGCGGCATCATTGTTCGACACCCGATCTCGGGAACTCGCTCACCATATTATCTCGATCCGTGGAAAAACGCGCCAACGCCATCAAAATAATGCCAGAAGAGCTGACGCACCGAAGGCCAGAGAAGAAGAAGAAATAAAATATCACGAGAAGAGCCGCGCCCCGCTATCCGATGAGACAAACGAGACCACTCCCGGCAGCTCCGGAGCAATTCGGGCGAAGCTCAGCCGAATATCCGGTCGAGGCTTGGTCATATACCAGCAACCAACACCAGACCCAAGTCAGAGTCGCGGATAGCCCACGAGAGACCCCCGCTGGATCGGCGTATCCAAGCAGATCCCCAACAGAGAGGCCGGCACTGAACCAACGGAGTCATCGTTCGCATGTCGCGAACAAAAGAAATGATCCAAGGCACAGCGCATCTCGCAACAACAAGGCGGTGGCCCGAAGACGACACCTTCGAGGAACCCCCAATGATACCAGATTCAACAAAACGCAACCGGCAAGGAAACCTCGCCCGATAAAGTTCGATTTCAACGTTGCAGTTCCAAGCATAGTGGTCACCATAAGTAAAGCCGNATCCTAACGGCTGGCACGCCACCGCAGGACCCTGGTAACGCATCCAGATCGGTTCGAGTGGATACGGATTCATACGCTGCACAACGGGGTAATGAAGTCTTGCACTTCGACCGCGGCACACAACACGCTAACCAACAGGAAACCCGAAAAATCCCAACCCCGGTAGAACGGGAAATTGATCTTCGTATTATTTTTGAATTGTTGCAGGAACAATGTTTGGCTATCTCTCAGCTTCAGAGCCGCCCGGAGGCTCTTGACGCGATAGCAACCAAAATATCTACTCGCCCCGAGCCAGTATCCAAGGTATCGGGCAACGACGAACCAACATATACTGTCTTATTCTACACTGTTATATCTTGTATTTTCCTTTAATCTCAGTAGGGCCCTGACCTTCCTCGTCACTACTCGATCGAGGTTAGGCTTGGCACTTACTGAGTACCGCTGTGGTGTACTCATGCCCTTCTGCGCATGTTTTTCATGTGCAGATCCAGGTACTCCCACTCAGACTTATCACGCTTGAGGCGAGGCGTTTTAGAGAGACTCCGAGGTATATCTGCCTCGTCCGCAGACCGAAGAGTCCCTTTCTATTCTCAGTATTAGTATAGCCTTTTTCGATTTTCCCTGTTGGTAGACATTCTGGAGTTAGAGCTTACTATGTAATCTTTTAGCTTGTGATTCATGGCGTTTCCGAATATTGGGAGTGTTAGATTGAGATTTTTTTACA
>NW_017672845.1:137411-138173 GCF_001879085.1 Nicotiana attenuata
TGATGTTGCTCCACTTCTCCAATAAGCAATAATATCTCTCTCTCTCTCTTTCTTCAAAATTATCAGTGTTCTTCGACCCCGAGGTCGCCCTAACATTTTATTGTTCTTCATTTGTTCTTCGTCATTTAGCTCAAGATTGACGGTATAAAGCCTTGTATGCACATACTTATCTGTTATCCCCTTCCCGACTACCCTCGATAAGATTACCTCCGATAGGTCCGAGGTAGGCTCGAGGCCTGGCCCCGAGGTATCTACTGGCTTGTCCTAAGCCTGGGAACGTCCCTTACTAGTTCGATTATCGTTTTTGGCTAGCTCGATCTTTACTATTTTTACTCCATATTTAGCACTACTCACCCTCTCAAACTAACTCGGGAATAGATCACGTATTTTTAGAATCCCATTTTACAAATTTAATTGTTGTTACCATTTTCACGGTAAACAGTTAGTTCTGTTATTATTTCAGTTATTCCGCAATTGTTAGTCTTACTTAGTCTTAGAGACTAGGTGCCGTCAGGACATCTTACGGAGTGAGATTTGGGTCGTGACACATACTATCCAACTGGGACATCAATTCATATTGGAGCATTTACCGCTGGAATATGTGATTTAGTAACCTCGTAGGTAAGGTTAAGTAAACGCATCGTGGACTAATTGTATTTGACAACTATTTTGCATATAAATGATTCTTTTAGAACTGTCTTAATTCACTATTGTATTTGTACGAGGTACTACCAAAGTGAGATATAGATAATACATTACCAA
>NW_017672845.1:139102-165677 GCF_001879085.1 Nicotiana attenuata
TCAGGGTTTAAACAGTTTTTTCCGTTTAACTTACTTTATTTTAGGGCCTAACAANCCTTAGCCAAATGCTTAGATTTAGCAGTTAGACGAAATAGACAGACATGNNNGTTCGATCAAGACCACAAAATTACTGAATTGGGCAACACGGGACGGGTGTGTACGGCCACACTATATCACCCTATATACGTTCTAGAATAGCAGGGGATTCAATCCAACTTTAGTTGCTGATGATTTAATACCATTTACCTTGAGACAAGCAGCACAGAGAATTCCTTAAATGTGAATCTTCTTGTTCTTCAGTGTGTGCCATTTTGAATTCGCTATTATTCTGCGCATCATGTTAGAACCGGGATGGCACAACTGGTCATGCCAAATGATAAAATCATTAGAAGTTTTAAACCATATGTTTACTATGGCATGTGATTCAGCCACACCAATGTTTGTTTGGTACAACCCAGAAGAAAATGCTGGTAATTTTTCATGCACACAGTTTTTTTACCGCTTTTATTGTAGTAATATAAAGGTATTCAATCTTTCCTATGTTAGAGGTCTCAACATGGTATCCATTTGGCAAATAGCTGAAACTTAACAAGTTTCTTTGAGACTTATTGTAGTACAATGCATATTAATAGTCAATATCGTTCCTCCACGTAGTAATAAGGCCGCTCTTCCAGAGACCTCAATTAATTTTGTACTACCAGATATGGTATTAACATAAGGCTTTTTCATAATGAAATAAGAAAAAATTTATTTTCTCTTAATATTATGTGAGTTGTAGCACTATCCAAAATGCATAAATCTTCATTACTTATCTTGAATCCAATTGAAGAGTGGAAAATTTTATTTTCTTCATAAAAAATAGAAGTACACCATGGGAAATAAAAAAAACTAACAACACCAACAACAACATAAGACAACTTAAATACTACTTGAAAATAAAAAAAACTTTAGAACGAGACAAAAAAACACTGAAAATAAAAATAACAACATAATTTCATTCCCCAGTAAGATAATAAAACTTTAGTTTTGATCCCCAAAGAAGTCTTCAACTTCCAAATGAGTAACATCATCGAGGCGTTCAAAATCATCACCATTCAAAGAAAGATTTGCCTCGGCATTATCATCATTTTTGTTTGAAGGTCCTGCCTCAAAATTATTTTCAAAGGTCAAGTGAGACTCCACTGGGGCGTTAGTAGAAGATGCTCCCACATTATGTGTCTTTCTTTTGATGGAGTTTTGATAAAGCCTGACAAAATGCTCAGGTGCATGGCATTTAATTTTTCAGTGACCTTTCATGACACAATGGTGGCAGTTACTGGCTTTGCCTCTTGAAGGATTATTTTAAGAACCCATATTGTTCTCTCGTTTGCCATGACCACCACGATGACGATTATTATATCATCTTTTGCCACTGCCATTCCCACGTACATTCATATGGCCATGATAATTATTCTATCTTTTTCCAGACTTATCACGTCTCGCTACCATATTCACTTCAGGAATCGGAGTTAACCCTATGGGATGGACTTCATGATTTTTCATCAAAAGGTATTATGTTACTCAGCCACTAGAAGGCATGAGATCAATTCAGAATACTTTTTAAAACCCCTTTCACGGTATTGTTGTTGTAATACCATATTTAAGGCATGAAAAGTCGTAAGAGTCTTTTCTAACAAATCCTCTTTATTCTTAACATCCCCACATAATTTTAGTTGGAAAGTTATTCGAAATACAACAGAGTTATACTCACTTACGGTCTTAAAATCTTGCAACCGTAAGTGCACCCATTCCTATCAAGCCCTTGGAAATACCATAGCCTTAAGGTGATCATAACTTTCCTTTAGGCCAGTCCACAATTCAAGTGAATCTTTCACTGTCAAATATTCAACCTTCAAACCTTCATCCAAATGACGACGAAGGAAAATCATGGCCTTCACTTTGTCCTGGCTTGATGCCTCATTACCCTGAGTAATGGTGTCACCAAGACCTTTAGCGGCTAAGTGAATATCAGCATCGAGAACCTATGATAGGTAATTCTTTTCAGAAATATCAAGTGCCACAAACTCAAGTATTGACAAATTCGACATAGTAAAAACTATCAAAGAAAATAAATGTCTTAGAAATAGTAAAAAGAAATAAACGAAGATAATTTTAAAAATGGTGAATCTGATCATAATCCCGTAAAAATAATAATATTAATTGACCAGTTAATCATCATAAAAATAAATGAATCAATTATGCTACAATAATAAAATATAAACATTGGTGTTTATATGAACTAACAAGATTACCTTGTCTAACTTGTACATGCATATACAAGTGGTAATACTTCTTCAAAAATAAACAAAACATATTTTTTTCCTAAAAGCCATTAGTCGTAAGGAAAGAATGCAAAGATATGATAGTGAAAAACAGGAAGTCATTTGATAGACTATTAAAATAGTAGGATAAAAATATTTCTAACCAATGTTACAAACATGTGATCTATTGGCATCAAACATGCAATAGATAATTGTATGTGTCCAGGTACAGCTTAGTATTATGTTTATAAACTAAACATATTTAGGCATTAAGAATGCGCTCATTATAATTGTCATCTTTCCCTTTTACGAGACAATAC
Source organism: Nicotiana attenuata (assembly GCF_001879085.1). NCBI lineage: Eukaryota > Viridiplantae > Streptophyta > Magnoliopsida > Solanales > Solanaceae > Nicotiana > Nicotiana attenuata. Next base: position 141,723 of record NW_017672845.1, read on the forward strand.
ATAATGCTAATTGAGTAAATACTTTGCAAGTGGAATTCAATCTTGAAGTTAGAGAATTCGTGCTTATAAGAAATGCAGCTCAAAGTAACAATGCAAAATAACAATATAAGTAATAGAATAAGAGAAGAAGAGATAACTTTCTTATTTCATCAAGTGTTTCCCATATCACATTTCATGCCTCTATTTTTTTGGTAATTAATAAATGTTATTTACCAAGTATAAGTATTTACACACTATCCAAATCTAGGACTAGCTTTCTATCAAAACTCCTGCTGGACATGAAGCCCCAGCTGGGAGATATCTAGCCTTGCTACAATTCCTCTCCTACTGCTTTTTTCACCTAAACTCTATCAGGGATTCAGTACAATCATGCATCTATCTAGCCTAGGAAACATCTTGGCTCTAACATGTATTTCTTGGATGAATAGTCTGAAGAATAGCATTAGTAGTTCTCCTCTTCTTCTGGAAAATGACATTGTTCCTTTCTTGCCAATTATGATAAACTATTGCTGCTAGTACCATTCTGCATACTGCTGCTCCTCCACTTTCTCCTTTAGCAACCTTTTTGATCCACTTCAGCTCTTCTTGCCAATATTTCTTTGTTCTCTTAATGCCTTGCCAGTGTAGAAGATTCTGCCATATATTTGCTGATACTTTATAATAAAAAAATATGTGTTGTATAGTTTCATTTTCTCTTTGACAGAGTGAGCATGTTTTGTCTTCTATGATCCCCATCTTGCTAGCCTTTTTTTTTTAGCTAAAATATCGTGTATTGCCAACCATAGTATGAATATCCACTTTGGAAGTCCATGGTTATTACAAACTAGTCTTCTCCATGACACCTTCTGAAATTCCCCTTGCGTAGCTTTGTACATGTGATTCATAGAGAATCTCTCCATCTTGTTCACCTCCTCTTATGTATATCCAGCACCCTCAAAGTGTCTTCTTGCCTTGAATATCTTTTTGATAACCCACGATGCACTTTTTGGTTCTGTGTTCCATATAGTTTTCCCCTTTATGTAGTATGCATGAATCCAGTGGACCCACAGCTTTTCCTTCTTTGTACAAATATTCCATAAGAGCTTGCAAATAGCTGCTTTGTTCCACAGCTCCACATTGATGAAGTTTAAACCTCCTGCTACCTTTGGAGCACACAATTTATCCTAGGCAATCAATAATTTTTTGGTAGGTTCAGCACTCCCCGGCCATAAGAATCTCCTACATATTATTTCTATGAACTGTATAATCTTCTTTGGAAGAATAAAGATTTGAGCCCAAAATATCTGAATTGCAACTAGAACACTCTTGAATAGCATTGCTCTACCTGCATATGACAAAAAATTTGTTGTCCAACATTGAATCCTGCTTACATTCTATCAATTAGGGGTTCACACAGCATATCTGACAGCCTCTTTTTGCTCAATGGGACCCCTAGGTACCTAAAAGGTAGTTCTCCTTTAGTGTAACCTAGCATGTCCATAATATGCTGTTGTGTCATGTTGTTCACTCCTCCAAAGTAGATACAAATTTTATTTGGATTTGTAATTAACCCTGATGCTGCAGAGAATATTTGAAACTGTTTGTGTAGGATCTTGACCGATTATATATCTCCTCTACAAAACAGGAGTAAATCATCAGCAAATCCCAATTGTACTAGGTTGACTTAGCACATTTTGGGTGGAATTTAAACTTCTTGTTCTCCTTCAGTGGCATCAGTAGTCTGCACAGATACTCCATGGCCATCATAAATAGCATTGGTGGCAGGGGGTGCCCTCGTCTAAGTCCTTTCCTTGCCTCAAATGGCTTATTGGCTTGCCATTAATTATAACAGAGTAAGCAATTGTACTAATACATACCATTATCCACTTTTCTCAAATTTTTTAGGGAATCCCAGCAGTTTCATCACTTGCTCAATATATACCCATTCCATAGAATCATAAGCTTTCTGCAAATCAATCTTGAGCATACACTTGGTGAGATGTTCTTCCTCCCATAACTTTTACCAATTCATGACTCATAATGATGTTATCAGTAATCATTCTTCCTGTCACAAAAGCTATTTAGCAACTATCAATTAGGTCTAGCATAACTTCCTGCAATCTTGCTGTTAGGACTTTTGATATTATCTTATAGAGCACAGTGCAGCAAGATATATGCCTGAACTCCTTGATGCTAGTTTGGTTCTTTACTTTAGGTATCAAGGTAATAATGGTGCAGTTAATGGCTTTACATATTTCTGCATTTTCAAAGAACTCCATCAGTGCTGCAGTAACCTCATCACCCAGAATATGCCATGTCTTCTTGAAGAAAAATGAATTATATCCATCACATCCTGGTGCTTTATTATCATCAATGTCCAATATTTCTTTCTTTATTTCCTCTCTAGTGACTGGCTTGATTAGCTGTAATTTTTGCTGCCTGCTCAATATATAACCACTCTGCATGATCTCTGGTATGACCGCTGGTAATTGTGGAGCTACTGTACCAAGTAGTGTTTTGTAGAAGTTCAGTATGTCCTCTTCTACTTTGCACTTTTGAGTATTTGCCCTGCACTGTTGATTAGTCTGCCAATATGATTCCTTGCTTGCCTATTTTTTACAAAGGCGTGAAAGTATGATGTATTTGAATCCGTAGTTTGAGCCATTTCATTCGTGATTTCTGCTTCAATATACTCTCCTCCACCTCCAACCATTTAGCCATTTCAAGTTTTGCAGCCTTTTCTTGTAGTATTGCCTCATTGTCATTTCCTGGAATAATCATTTGAGCCTGGATACCTTTGTAACGACCCGACCGGTCGTTTTGAGCTTTAGCGCGCCGTTCAACAGTATGAGGCCATGAGCAGCTTCAATTGTGGCATTATGACCTGTACGCATGGTCAGAATTTAATTTTGGGATGTTCGGAGTTGACTTGGAGAGGAAATTCTCATTTCGGAAGCTTTAAGTTGAGAGAATTGACTAGGATTGGATTTCAGAGTAAACGACCTCTGAATCGGGATCTGAAGGTTCCAGTAGGTTTGTATGATGATTTCGGACTTGGGCGTATGCACGGATCGGGTTTTGGGTAACCCAGGAGAATTTTGGCGCCTATTGTGGAAGTTAGCATTTTGGAAGAAATTTCATAAGTTTGGGTTGAAGTGCATTTCAGTGTTATCGGTGTCTGTTAGGGATTCCGAGTCTGGGAGTAGCTTGGTATGGTGATTCTGGAGTTGGGAGCGCGATCGAAAGTGAATTCGGATGTCCGTGGAGCATTTTGGAGTCATTTGGCTAAAGATAGAAATTTGAAGGTTTTGAGAAGTTTGACCAGAGGTGGACATGTTGATATCGGGGTCGGAATCTGATTCCAAAAGTTGGAGTAGGTCCGTAATGTCGAATATGACTTGTGTGCAAAATTTGAAGTCAATCGGATGTGATTTGATAGGTTTAAACATTGAAAGTAGAAGTTGGAAATTCTAAAGTTCATTAAGCTTGGATTGGTGGTCGATTCGTGGTTTTTGCATTGTTTTATATGATTTGAGGCCTCGAGCAAGTCCGTAATGTGTTTTGGGAATGGTTGGTATGATTGGTTGGGGTCCGGGGGCCTCGGGTGGATTCCGGGTGGTTAACGGATCGAAAATGGAATTTTGGAAAAGGCTAAAGTTGCTGGTTGCTGGTATAACCGCACCTGTGAGACTTGGGCCACAGGTGCGGAGCTGCAGAAGCGTCCAGAAGAGCCGCAAATGCGGTTTTGGACCAGAAGTGAAGAGACCGCAGATGCGGTCATATAGCCGCAGAAGCGGGACCGCACCTGCGGTGGTCGAGGCGCAGAAGCGGAAAAGAGGGCCTGGTGAGAAATCGTAGGAGCGGTAGAAAGGCCGCACCTGTGGAACCGCAGAAGCGGTCAAGGGACCGCAGGTGCAGAAGTGCTGGAGGCAGTGAGGCTCTTTCAAATCGGGATTTGGGTTCATTCCAACCTCATTTCTTCCATTGTAGCCGATTTTTGGATCAGCTTTAAGGTGCCATCTTCACCACCAAGCATGAGGTAAGTAATTTATGCTAGTTTTGAGTTAAATACATGATTATATACGGAATTGGACATGGAAATTGGTAGAAACTTGGGGTTTGAGGGAAAACCTAGAAATTTAGTGTCCTTGGATTTTTTACCATGATTTTGGTATGGAATTGAGAATTTATTATATATTTGAGTTCGTGAGGTTATGGGTAAATTTTATCTTCGAGAAATTTCGGAATCCGGGCACGTGGGCCCGAAGGCGTTTTTGTGATCTTTCGATCGGGGTTAGGAATTGTTATAAATTGGATTGTAATGAGTAATTGAGCATATATTAATGGATTTACATAATTATTAGCTAGCTTTGGAGCATTTAACATCGATTCGAGTCTCCGGAAGGGCGTGGAATGCCGGTTATGGATCTTCGGAGCGAGGTGAGTCTCCTTTCTAACCTTGTAAGAGGGAACTGTCCCCATAGGTGAGTTAATTGGTTATGTGCTCCTATTTGCGGGGGCTACGTTCGCACGAGGTGACCAGAGTCCGTGCGTAGCTACTATTATGCTTTAGTCCGGGTAGTTTAGGGCCCAAAAGCATGCCTTCTTGTAATACTTGCAACCTTGTTGACAAACATAAAATGCTTAAAACATATTGAAGGTGTAAATGAATTTCTAAAAAAGGCTAGATATCATTTCTTGACTTTTAAAAGAGGAACTTGCCCTTCCTGAATATTTGCTCCTCGATGAATTATTGATTTGATTGTTTGAATGTGTTTATCTATTGTGGAACGGGCCCAACGCCTCGGTAGATTAAATAGATGCATCTATGGTTTGCGCCATTCGACCCTCTGGCAGTGCACAGTTTAAATATTGTTGGATCGGGCCGTACGTCCTCGGCATGATTTGCACATGCTTGTATTGCTTGCCTTGGAATTTATTGAAATGATGTTGTTCCTTCCCGGCTTGAGTATAAATGTATAAATGATGAAAAGGAATTTGGAAATTTCCTATAAAAGAAAGAATTGTTTATTTGCTTCATTCTATTGAATTACAATCATGTTTATAAAAATCCACGATTTAGTATATATTATTGATATAACATTATTGGACCACTAGTAAGTGTCGAAGTCGACCTCCCGTCTCTACTTCTTCGAGATTAGGCGGGATACTTACTGAGTACACGTTGTTTTCGTACTCATACCACACTTGTTGTGCATCTTTGTCGCACAGGTTTATGTGTGACTACTGGCTTAGTGGCATGGCGGCATGGTTGATACGGAGACTTAGGTGAGCTGCACTTATCGAGACGACCCGTAGCCAGCAGAGTCTCCTTCAGAGTATTGTACTGTATTTTTATTTCTGTCCACCTTGTATACCGGACAGTTACTGTATTTTATTTTATTCCCTAGTAAATGCTCATGCACTTGTGACACCGAGTTCTGGGATGTCTATGGGTTTATTCATGAATTTAAAAATTGTTAAAAGATTCATTATTTATTAAGTGGAATTTATTATGTATTGTTTAAACGTATAAAAGAAGTGATTTCAGAAATATTTAAAACGAGAAGTTACTAGTTATTTGTTGTTGGCTTGCCTGACAATGGTGTCCGGCGCCATCATGACCCTTAGTGGATTTTGGGTCGTGACAACATGGTATCAGAGCACTAGGTTCCCGTAGGTCTCACGAGTCATGAGCAAGTCTAGTAGAGTCTCGCGGATCGGTACGGAGACATCTGTACTTATCTTTGGGAGGCTGCAAGACTGTTAAGAGTACTTCCCTTCTTGATTGCTCATCGTGCGATTTGATTCCTGGAGGCTTATGCCCCTATTTCCTTCCTACTCAATCATACTCGACACAAACCGTTTGTTAAAAATCGAGCATTGAAGAATTGTGATGGTACTACCGAGGTGATGCGAGATGTTTCTCCCTGCATAGTTGTCTGAGTTATTATCGTCGCCCTGTGGAAGGATATTCTGTCGTTTCAGCTCAGTAGCGGTACTTTTGAGAGCTCTGGGGCTAGGCACAAGTTGCCATGATGTTATGAACGCTTGTTCCACAGTATTGATATGATGGTAGGATGTTTACCTACGTGTCGGAGCATTGAATGACTTGAAGGGAGGTTTACTCAGTGCTTGATCTAGAGATTCCGTATTTTATTCCCGGCAGGGGAAAAGTAAACGGACTAAGAATGGTCAGGTGTGGGGCTGGTGGAGTAACGAGACTTGGTATTTGCGAGTGTGGTAGAGTTTTCTTCTATGATGAGGTGTCGTTGTCTTAATTAAACGTACTCAGTTCGCCGGTGTTATGATCTTCTACAATTCGCCTTTGGGGTAAGATATTGTGTAATAGTATTGAAGAGGTGGCTGTCAGATATCGCGGGGTGCGGTAGCTCAGGATTGAATCAGTATTTCAAATGTCAACGATTCGAGAAAGATGATCTTGGGAAAGGTTTAATGTTAGCAGCAATTGTGGGTTCAAGTGCCACGAAGATAGATTTTATTTAAGGCAACAACTGAGCAGCAAAGGATGAGGAAGGACATGTGGGGAGTGTCAGGCGGTGGTTAAAATTTCTAGAAGGCCAGGTGTAAGAAGTAAAGGTCGATTAGTCGACCAAAGGGGTGAGTTCCGCCAAAGTGGGAGAGTTTGGAGTGATTTGGGAATTTTAGTGATCTGTGATCCGGGCCTACGGATTAATTTGAAGTATGAACTATTATGCGGCAGGAGATTTGATATAACGGAAAGGAGCTGCTAGAAATGAAGAAGGATACAACCTAACTTTGAATTGGAAGGATGTTGCCGCATATTTAATTGATGTCCACGAGGGGTGAATGGACTTGTGCCGCTAGAGAGTGAGCTCGAATTCAGGATGGGTCATTGATGTCGTAGTGATTGTACCCCGTGCAGCAGCATTGGAAGACGTCGGCACGTAAATTCCACAGGTGGGTTATCTCCACTGAGCAGATCGGTGATCGCATGGTTAGCGAAGCTTCTGCGAAAAATTCTGTTGGTTATGCAGCAACGAGATCGGTCGTGCGAATGTGGTTGATGATTCAGAGTATAAAAAGGGGTTTTAAAGAAAGATTCCGAGGATGTTAGCGCTTGATGGCAGAAGGTTATGTCAATATGAGATAAAGAATACTGGTGAATTCCAGAGATTGTGTATCAGTGGCTTCAAGCTAAGTGGGAGAGTCCCACCGCCTATGATTGGGTTGCATGGTTAACTACCTGCGAGGTTTCTGGTTATTAGTACATTGATGGGTTATTTCAGCTACGGGAGAAGAACATAAGTGATAATTTGAGCAAAGGAATTGTTAAAGGTGTGCTATGGTTGGCCTTATTGGCTTATGCTCAGACTTGGGAAGGATTCAGGATTTATGCCTTGTATAAACGTAGGTTTCAGGGGGAGTGATTCTGCCGGGTGCTTCGTCGAGGGGGTATGCATGTGCTAGAAAAATCGTGGAGTTGATCACATTCGGGGCCAAGTCAGAGCGGGTGGCTCTCAACAACGGTCCTAGTGGATTCAAAGGGGTAAAGTGTGGTGCCAAATGATTTCAAGCCTATAGGCACAATTAAGAATCAAGCTTTGTAGCAGCTTATGAGAAGGTGCCCAGAATGTTCTACGAATGTTTGACATGCAGTATAGCAATTGGGAGGTATGCAATGATTCGTGGGATTTGAGACAGCATGGTCTCGTGATTCACGGTCACTCGGGATGAGTGCGGATGGAGTGTGTTATGTGTTGAATGGAGTTATTATTTCTAAGGCAATCAAGAATAAATTGGAAGAAGATAGACTGGTTAGCCATAGTTGAATTGGCATATTGGCGGCAGTAATCAGTTCCTTCATCAAATTATGCAAGTGACTCGTCGCGGTACGTGCGAGGCCTATCGGCCATTGTAATTGATGTTATTCAGGAGTATTCTACTGTTGTGGCCTGTTATGTGTAGGCGGATCCTCGAAGGGCTATGGTGGCTTAAACCACTACTTAGAGATTTTCATATTCTAAGGTTATGAGAATTTATCTGTGTGTTGCTATGGTTCTCCTAAAGTGAGTTAAGTGAAAGGTTTTTATACAATAAAGCGTTAAGCTATTAGTGGTTACGGAGTTATGATGAAAATCATGTTCTATCGTATATTGGCATGTTGGGTGCAGTGAGTGGTATGGAATTTGAAGTGAGGATCAAGGTTGCAGTTCGGTGTTGACAAGGATGTCACGAGCTCGGATGAGCAGTAAGGGAGTTTCGATGTTTAAAGTAAGTTGGTATTGTCTTTCGCGTCACCTGAGATCGGTGTTTTGTGAAAAAGGCTTTGCATCCTGGTTAAAGATTCTTGGCCGCTTTTTAGCGTTAGTGCGGTAGGTGGCCTGGATGTACAGACTTGTTATCTGTCACGGGAAGGTTGTATAAGTGTGACATGTAGTCACTTGATTGGTTGAAGAGTTAAACCCTGTAGGAAGATTGTGGTGATATCTTTAATTTGAGAATTGATGCCTGGAGGGCACTCGGTTTATTGGGTTGTGTACTGTGGAGGATTACTCCAGTAATGATGGTTGTCCTTCTGTGTTATGAGAAAAAAGGGAGTATTTATCCGCCTTTGAAAGGTTATTATCCTAGTTCGGTGCGACCAAAACCAGCTTGAGGTCCGTGGATGGATTTGAATGTGGATATGGGCTCTATATCAGGCCAGATGTGTTCGTTTCAGTAATGCACTCCTTATGGAAGAGTAGTCAGGGTGTTATTTCGTGGTCAGTTATTTCATGTAATGATATATTGCGCCGTGTGAGTTGTGAAACGGCTTGGTGAACTGCTTATGCGTTGAGGTTCTGCGTAGCGATAATGTTATATGAGCGAAATGGCTCTTGAGATTCAGATCGTATATCGCACCTCAGTTGTGCTTGAGTTTGTAGCTTGTAGCGCTATATGTTTCCTCAGGGATGGTATTATGCACTTAGCGTGCTTGTGACTGATATTCGGTATTTGGTTGTAATGAGCAATCTAGCTCGGTGTGTAACTTCCCATGTGGATTTTATATGTGGACCGGGTGGCACGCCGCCATGGGTATGTTATTTGGTTCGGGTTGCGCACCATAATAGTGTGACGTTGAGTATAGTTCCCCATAGCTGTTTTTATGTGTTTTGTTTCCTCTTTTCCTGAGAAAAAACTTATATTAGCTGTGTGCCCGCGTCGCATATATGATTTGCGAGCGGGGTTCCTATTTAATTATATGGACCACGTCGCATGTATGATTCGCGAGCGGGGTAATTAGATTTCCTTTTCAGAGTTCGTTTTCCTTTGTATCGCGTTCGAATTGGTAGCCTATTGGCACATTGTGGCATCATATGAGACTTTTGATCGTGTCCAGGGTGGCTTATTGCCTGAGCGATTCGTACTGGGTGAGACGAGATCATTGGATTTAGGATCAGTGCAATCTGATTATATGAAGTATATTAAGGAGCAAATACCATTATTTGGTTCAGAATGAGGTGATGGTTCTTGTCAGGAGTATAGACCCAATGATTTGTTAGTTCGGCAATTGGTTATGAATTTCTACACATCCCTCCGTCGTGGCAGTATTGTAAGAGTTAGAGCAAGACCTATGTAGGTCATGAGGTGCAATGGGAGCATCAGAATTGTGAAATTTTGACTTATTCGATCAGGGAATGCTATTGTGGTCCTGTGAGTGAAGTGGTGCAAGGTGTGAATTCAGCTAAGGTATGCAGTCATGTCTTGGTGCTGCGTGTAGTTATTAATACGGTGGGCGTATGTTGGAACAGACCTGGCAGAGAATTTCGGATGATGGAATTGGGCTCTAAGGTTTATTTGCTTAAGTGAAAAAGGAGATCTTCAGATTAACCGAGCTAGGACACCCAGCTGAGGACGAACGTATGTTTAAGTGGGAGAGGATGTAACGACCCGACCGGTCGCTTTGAGCTTTAGCGTGCCGTTCAGCAGTTTGAGGCCATGAGCAGCTTTAATTCAGACATTATAACCTATACGCATGGTCGGAATTTAATTTCGGGAAGTTCAGAGCTGACTTGGAGAGGAAATTCTCATTTCGGAAGCTTTAAGTTAAGAGAATTGACTAGGATTGGATTTCAGAGTAAACGACCTCGGAATCGGGATCTGAAGGTTCCAGTAGTTCGTATGATGATTTGGAACTTGGGCGTATGCCCAGATCGGGTTTTGGGTGACCCGGGAGCGTTTAGGCGCCTATTGTGGAAGTTAGCATTTTGGAAGAAATTTCATAAGTTTGGGTTGAAGTGCATTTCAGTGTTATCGGTGTCTGTTTGGGATTCCGAGTCTGGGAGTAGCTCCGTAGTGATTCTGGAGTTGGGAGCGCGATCGGAAGTGAATTCGGATGTCCGTGGAGCATTTTGGAGCCATTTGGCTAAGATAGAAATTTGAAGGTTTTGAGAACTTTGACCGGAGGTGGACTTTTTGATATCGGGGTCGGAATCCGATTCCGAAAGTTAGAGTAGGTCCGTAATATCGGATATGACTTGTGTCAAAATTTGAAGTCAATCGGACATGATTTGATAGGTTTAAACATTGAAAGTAGAAGTTGGAAATTCTAAAGTTCATAAAGCTTGGATTGGGGCCAAGAATCCGAGATTGTGTATCAGTGGCTTCAAGCTAAGTGGGAGAGTCCTGCCGCCTATGATTGGGTTGCATGGTTAACTACCTGCGAGGTTTCTGGTTATTAGCACATTGATGGGTTATTTCAGCTACGGGAGAAGAACATAAGTGATAATTTGAGTAAAGTAATTGTTAAAGGTGCGCTATGGTTGGCCTTATTGGCTTATGCTCAGACTTGGGGAAGGATTCAGGATTTATGCTTTGTATAAGCGTAGGTTTCAGGGGGAGTGATTCTGCCCGGTGCTTCGTCGATGGGGTATGCATGTGCTAGAAGAATCGTGGAGTTGATCACATTCGGGGCCAAGTCAGAGCGGGTGGCTCTCAACAACGGTCCTAGTGGATTCAAAGGGGTAAAGTATGGTGCCTAATGATTTCGAGCCTATAGGTACAATTAAGAATCAAGCTTTGTAGCAGCTTATGAGAAGGTGCCCGGAATGTTCTACGATGTTTTGACCTGCAGTATAGCAATTGGGAGGTATGCAATGATTCGTGGGATTTGAGACAGTATGGTCTCGTGATTCACGGTCACTCGGGATGAGTGCGGATGGATTGTGTTATGTGTTGAATGGAGTTATTATTTCTAAGGCAATCAAGAATAAATTGGAAGAAGATAGACTGGTTAGCCATAGTTGAATTGGCATATTGGCGGCAGTAATCAGTTCCTTCAGCAAATTATGCAAGTGACTCGTGGCGGTACGTGCGAGGCCTGTCGGCCGTTGTAATTGATGTTATTCAGGAGTATTCTACTGTTATGGCCTGTTATGTGTAGGCGGATCCCGGAAGGGCTATGGTGGCTCAATCCACTACTTAAAGATTTGCATATTCTAAGGTTATGAGAATTTACCTGTGTGTTGCTATGGTTCTCCTGAAGTGAGTTAAGTGAAAGGTTTTTATACGATGAAGCGTTAAGCTATTAGTGGTTACGGAGTTATGATGAAAATCGTGTTCTATCGTATATTGGCATGTTGGGTGCAGTGAGTGGTATGGAATTTGAAGTGAGGATCAAGGTTGCGGTTCGGTGTTGACAAGGATGTCACGAGCTCGGATCAAGGTTGCATCCTGGTTAAGGATTCTTGGTCGCTTTTTAGCGTTAGTGCGGTCGGTGGTCTGGATGTACAGACCTGTTATCTGTCACGGGAAGGTTGTATAAGTGTGACATGTAGTCACTTGATTGGTTGAAGAGTTAAACCCTGTAGGAAGATTATGGTGATATTTTAATTTGAGAATTGATGCCTGGAGGGCACTCGGTTTATTGGGTTGTCGACTGTGGAGGATTACTCCAGTTATGATGGTTGTCCTTATGTGTTATGAGAAAAAAGGGAGTATTTATCGGCCTTTGAAAGGTTATTAGCCTAGTTCGGTGCGATCAGAACCAGCTTGAGGTCCATGGAAGGATTTGAATGTGGATATGGGCTCTATATCAGGCCAGATGTGTTCGTTTCAGTAATGCGCTCCTTATGGAAGAGCAGTCAGGGTGTTATTTCGTGGTCAGCTATTTCATGTAATGATATATTGCGCCGTGTGAGTTGTGAAACGGCTTGGTGAACTGCTTATGTGTTGAGGTTCTACGTAGCGATAATGTTATATGAGCGAAATGGCTCTTGAGATTCAGATCGTATATCGCACCTCAGTTGTGCTTGAGTTTGTAGCTTGTAGCGCTATATGTTTCCTCAAGGATGGTATTACACACTTAGCGTGCTTGTGACCGATATTCGGTATTTGGATGTAATGAGCAATCTAGCTCGGTGTGTAACTTCCCATGTGGATTTTATATGTGGACCCGGTGGCACGCCGCCATGGGTAGTTATTTGGATCGGGTTGCGCACCGCAACAGTGTGACGTTGAGTACAGTTCCCCGTAGCTGTTTTTATGTGTTTTGTTTCCTCTTTTCATGAGAAAAAACTTATATTAGCTGTGTGCCTGCGTCGCATGTATGATTCGCGACCGGGGTGCCTATTTAATTATATGGACCACGTCGCATGTATGATTCGCGAGCGGGGTAATTAGATTTCCTTTTCAGAGTTCGTTTTCCTTTGTATCGCGTTCGAATTGGTAGCCTATTGGCACATCGTGGCATCATATGAGACTTTTGATCGTGTCCGGGGTGGCTTATTGCCTGAGCGGTTCGTACTGGGTGAGACGAGATCATTGGATTTAGGATTAGTGCAATCTGATTATATGAAGTATATTAAGGAGCAAATACCATTATTTGGTTCAGAATGAGGTGATGGTTCTTTTCAGGAGTATAGACCCAATGATTTGTTGGTTCGGCAATTGGTTATGAATTTCTACACATCTCCTCCGTCGTGGCAGTATTGTAAGAGTTAGAGCAAGACCTATGTAGGTCATGAGGTGCAATAGGAGCATCAGATTCATGAAATTTTGACTTATTCGATCAGGGAATGCTATTGTGGTCCTGTGAGTGAAGTGGTGCAAGGTATGAATTCAGCTAAGGTATGCAGTCATGTCTTGGTGCTGCGTGTAGTTATTAATACGGTGGGCGTATGTTGGAACAGGCCTGGCAGAGAATTTCGGATGATGGAATTGGGCTCTAAGGCTTATTTGCTTAAGTGAAAAAGGATATCTTCAGATTGACCCAGCTAGGATACCCAGCTGAGGACGAACGTATGTTTAAGTGGGAGAGGATGTAACGACCCGACCGATCGCTTTGAGCTTTAGCGCGCCGTTTAGCAGTTTGAGGCCATGAGCATCTTTAATTCAGGCATTATGACCTGTACGCATGGTCGGAATTTAATTTCGGGAAGTTCAGAGTTGACTTGGAGAGGAAATTCTCATTTCGGAAGCTTTAAGTTAAAAGAATTGACTAGGATTGGATTTCAGAGTAAACGACCTCGGAATCGGGATCTGAAGGTTCCAGTAGGTTCGTATGATGATTTGGAACTTGGGCGTAAGCCCAGATCGGGTTTTGGGTGACCCGGGAGCGTTTTGGCGCCTATTGTGGAAGTTAGCATTTCGGAAGAAATTTCATAAGTTTGGGTTGAAGTGCATTTCAGTGTTATCGGTGTCTGTTTGGGATTCCGAGTCTGGGAGTAGCTCCGTAGTGATTCTGGAGTTGGGTGCGCGATCGGAACTGAATTTGGATGTCCGTGGAGCATTTTGGAGCCATTTGGCCAAAGATAGAATTTTGAAGGTTTTGAGAAGTTTGACCGGAGGTGGACTTTTTGATATCGGGGTCGGAATCCGATTCCGAAAGTTAGAGTAGGTCCGTAATATCGATATGACTTGTGTCAAAATTTGAAGTCAATCGGACGTGATTTGATAGGTTTAAACATTGAAAGTAGAAGTTGGAAATTCTAAAGTTCATAAAGCTTGGATTGGGGGTCGATTCGTTGTTTTAGCGTTGTTTGATAGGATTTGAGGCCTCGAGCAAGTCCGTAATGTGTTTTGGGACCGGTTAGTATGATTGGTTGGGGTCCCGGGGGCCTCGGGTGGATTCCGGGTGGTTAACGGATTGAAAATGGAATTTTGGAAAAGGCTGAAGTTGCTGGTTGCTGGTATAACCGCACCTGCAAGACTTGGGCCGCAGGTGCGGAGCCGCAGAAGCGGCCAGAAGAGCCGCAAATGCGGTTTTGGACTAGAAGTGAAGAGACCACCGCAGATGCGGTCATGTAGCCGCAGAAGCGGGACCGCACCTGCGGTGGTCGAGGCGCAGAAGCGGAAAAGGGGGCCTGGTGAGAAACTGCGGGAGCGATAGAAAAGCCGCACCTGCGGAACCGCAGAGGCGGTCAAGGGACCGCAGGTGCGGAAGTGCTGGAGGCAGTGAGGTTCTTTCAATTCGAGGGTTGGGTTCATTCCAACCCCATTTCTTCCATTGTAGCCGATTTTTGGAGTAACTTTGAGGTGCCATCTTCACCACCAAGCATGAGGTAAGTAATTTATGCTAGTTTTGAGTTAAATACATGATTATATACGGATTTGGACATGGAAATTGGTAGAAACTTGGGGTTTGAGGGAAAACCTAGAAATTTAGTGTCCTTGGATTTTTTACCACGATTTTGGTATTGAATTGAGAATTAATTATATATTTGAGTTCATGAGGTTATGGGTAAAGTTTATCTTCAAAAAATTTCGGAATCCGGGCACGTGGGCCCGAGGGCGTTTTTGTCAACTTTCGATCGGGGTTAGGAATTGTTATAAATTGGATTGTAATGAGTAATTGAGCATATATTAATGGATTTACATAATTATTGGCTACCTTTGGAGCATTTAACATCGAGTCGAGTCTCCGGAAGGGCGTGGAATGCCGGTTATGGATCTTCGGAGCGAGGTGAGTCTCCTTTCTAACCTTGTAAGAGGGAACTGTCCCCATAGGTGAGTTAATTGGTTATGTGCTCCTATTTGCAGGGGCTACGTACGCATGAGGTGACGAGAGTCCGTGCGTAGCTACTATTATGCTTTAGTCCGGGTAATTTAGGGCCCAAAAGCATGCCTTCTTGTAATACTTGCAACCTTGTTGACAAACTTAAAATGCTTAAAACATATCGAACGTGTAAATCAATTTCTAAAAAGGGCTAGATATCATTTCTTGACTTTTAATAGAGGAACTTTCACTTTCCTGAATATTTGCTCCTCGATGAATTATTGATTTGATTGTTTAAATGTGTTTATCTATTGTGGAACGGGCCCAACGCCTCGGTAGCTTAAATAGATGCATCTATGGTTCACGCCATTCGACCCTCTGGAAGTGTACAGTTTAAATATTGTTGGATCGGGCCGTACGTCCTTGGCATGATTTGCGCATGCTTGTATTGCCTGCCTTGGAATTTATTGAAGTGATGTTGTTCCTTCCCGGCTTGAGAATAAATGTATAAATGACGAAAAAGAATTTGGAAATTTCCTATAAAAGAAAGAATTGTTTATTGGCTTCATTCTATTGAATTACAATAATGTTTATAAAAATCCACGATTTAATATATATTATTGATATAACATTATTGGACCAATAGTAAGTGTCGAAGTCGACCTCTCGTCTCTACTACTTCGAGATTAGGCGGGATACTTACTGAGTACACGTTGTTTTCGTACTCATACTACACTCTTTGTGCATCTTTGTTGCACAGGTTTATGTGTGACTAGTGGCTTAGTGGCATGGCGGCATAGTTGATACGGAGACTTAGGTGAGCTGCACTTATCGAGACGACCCGCAGCCAGCAGAGTCTCCTTCAGAGTATTGTACTGTATTTTCATTTCTGTCCACCTTGTATACCGGACAGTTACTGTATTTTATTTCATTCCCTAGTAAATGCGCATGCACTTGTGACACCGGGTTCTGGGATGTCTATGGGTTTATTCAGAAATTTAAAAATTGTTAAAAGTTTCATTATTTATTCAGTGGAATTTATTATGTATTATTTAAACGTATAAAAGAAGTGATTTCAGAAATATTTAAAACGAGAAGTTACTAGTTATTTGTTGTTGGCTTGCCTGACAATGGTGTCCGGCGCCATCACGACCCTTAGTGGATTTTGGATCATGACAACCTTCTAACTTGTTCCTTGCTACTTGAATATTATGCCCACTACAGCTAAATTCTTGGTTGTTCAGCTGCTTTAGATCTCCTTTTAGCATTTTGAGCTTATTCCATACCATTAGCATTGCAGTTCCCTTTTGCCTCTTTTTCCAGCAGTGTTTAACTGTGTCATCAAAGTCTTTGTGATTTGCCACACATTTGAGAAACTTGAAAGGCCGCCTTCCTTCTTGGCTAGTGTCATCATAAAGGACAATGATCTGAAAAATTAGGGTTAATAATAATCCCCTCCAGGGCAGGCCATTTTTGAATCCACTCTGCATTTACAGTATTCTATCAATTCTTCTTTGAACATGGTTATTTGTCCAAGTGAACTTTCTCCCCACTGTTCTACGTTCATCTAATCCAGCATCCAGTATGAAATTTTTGAAATCTCTCACCTCTATCTCTTGTACTGCATTCCCCTGCACTCTATCCTCACTAGATAGAATAGTATTAAAATCACCCATTATTAAGCTTGGGCCACTGACTCCAGCCATAGTTCTCCTCAGATCCTCCCATAGTATCTTCATGTCTTGTATAGTATGCTTTCCATAAACAGCCTCAAAGTTAGACTTTATTATGTTCTGGTTCATGGTCACCTGTCCTACAATATATTGCTCATGTATATACCTCAAACTCCACCTTTGTTTGATCCAATACTACCCATATCCTTCCTCCTGGAGCTGCATCATAATTTGCTACCCATTGCCAGTTATTAAACACCTTCTTGATTACTGAATTAGCAGTAGGTTCTTTGACTCTATTCTCTCGAATAAACATTAGTACCACATTATTCCCTCTACTAATTTTTTGGGTTCTTTTTGCTTATATACTTATTCAGACCTCTAACATTTCATGATATGATATTCATAATTATATAGTAGGTATTTTATATTCACCTCCTCTACCACATTCACTATGCTTCCCTCTTTTCTCTTGAACTTCAGAAAGTTGCACAATCTTCTATGTTGTATCAACTAGAGCTTTGAAAGCATTGCCAATGTTTACTTTATTGTCACTTATAGCTCCTATGTTCTTTTTTGATGCAAACTTTCCTCTAGCCAGTCGCCATTGTTCTTTATTTTTCTACTTGACAGGTACCTCATCACCTTCTGATTCCATTTGATCCAGAAATCTACCACGAGAATCAATTTTATCCACCTTAGGATCAAGCACCCTCATTATTTTCCATTCTTGTTTCTGTTTCTGCTCCAGAACTCTTTGTTGTCCACCCTCCTGGTTCTGTTTCTTTTGATCTCTACATGAATGGCCTATTTGACAGCATGTCTAGCAGTATTGAGGCTTCCAGTCATATTGTATCATTTGCTCAATCACCTTCCCCTTGGGTTCATGTAATTTAATTGATCCTGGTAATGGCCTAGTAATATCTATTTCAATTAACACCCTAGTATATGAGACTCTATCAACCATTGTGGTACATGCATCAACAAATATGGGCTTTCCCAGACCACTCCCAATTTTGCTTAGGGCTTGGTTACTCCGATAGAGAGGTAGCTTGGGGAATTTGACCCTTAGAGGAATGGTTTTAAGCACTTCCTCATTGAAATCAAATCCTTCTGTCCATGGCTAAGTATGATTGGTCTGCAATTCATAGTATACGGAGCCATTCATTAGCACTTCATCCCTCTCTTCACGGCTATTCATTAAAATTACGAAATACCCATCATTATGGAAGAGTAACTAACCTCCCTCCCCCTTCCTTGGTATTAATTTCTCCTTTTTCTGTTTTAGAGCCCTTCTGATCATAGCCTTATATATTTAACCTTTTTCTCTCTATCTTTCCTTTCTCTCTTTCTTGTATCTTTCCTTTCATTCTAACCCTCCTAATCCACAGAGCTTACAAAGAATGAGATAATGCAGAAAATATGTATGATCGGTTCAAGACTCTCAAATCTCTGCACTTTAAAACCAACATGCTTTATTCTTTTTTCCTGATCCTGTGTGAGAACAACCTTGTGGTCCAGGAATGAGTGGCAAATGACAAGTTTGATAAGTTAACTCCTAATTTTGTAGATCATCGTCAGATCTTTCAATATTATAAGGATATATACTTTAGTTATTTGGTTTTCCTCTTTTGTTCACTTTTCATATTCCTTTCTTGAGCAATATCTTTTAAGAATCTCATCTCTTTTTTCTTTCTCCAAACTTTTCAACTATCACTATCTCTTTCCTTTTTTTGTTCCTAGTAGGAGCCATGGATTCTGGGAATAGTGGCAGTGTACAATCTTCAAGTGGCGGTGATGAAGAGTATGATTCACATGGGGGCTCAATCTCAACTTTCTTGAATTCTTCAGCCCATTTTGGTTCAATCTCTTCAAATCCACTCCCACAATTTCTTTCTCACCAACCCACTCTCTTTGATCCTCATGACTCACAAAATTTCAACTCCAATTTCCAAGATTCAGCAAATTCTCTTTACAACAATGATCTTATCTGGCCTAAATCTTTGGGATCCGATAACAATTTTAACAACTTTGGAAACTTAAATTCCTCATCATCAAGTGCTACTAATCATGCTATTCTGGGTACTAATACTCAAGGTCCATCCTATGATTCACTACCAATAAAATCAACCATTGATCATCAGCCTAATGTGGGGAAAAATCCTAAGAAACGAAGCAGGGCATCGAGGCGGGCGCCAACAACTGTTCTAACAACTGACACTACAAATTTTCGACAAATGGTTCAAGAATTCACAGGGATCCCAACAACTCCGTTTACTGGTTCAGCCTACATTCGCCGCCTTGATCTTTTCTCAACTGCTACCTCAGCCATAAGATCAGGCCATTTGGATAATTTGGGACATCTTTTTACTTTATGGCCGTCCACACAAAAGGTTCAAGATTCTCCAATATTTATGCCACCATCTGGTGCAATAAATAATAGCATGGTTTCTATAACAAATGCTTCCACTTCTGATAGTGGAATTTCAAAACAAGCACAGAATAAGTTGTTCGACATGCAGAATGATGAGATTCAGTCATTTTCTACATCAGAATTCCATTCTGAGAAGGGTTTTGAAAATTATGTGTGCACAGCAGGTGAAGGAACAGTAGGTTCATGGACTTGCCCTTCTGGCTCACTTGTTAGGCGACTTGGCTCACCCTAATAATATTTTTTTTTTTAAACTTAGCTTAGTATTGGCATGTTGACAATGTATGTGGCAAAATACATTGATGAATTTGTTCATCTAGGTCATGAGTGTAATTTCATTAATTAGTAAGTATGATTTTATTTTGTTTAATTATATGTAGCTTATTATATACACGTGGATATGACATAAATTGTACTAATACTTCTTTATGATATGATTAAAAATGGGAAGAATGGTTAAAAATCAAAGTTGGTTAACACCGCGGATTTTGAACACATTTTGTCAGTGGGACTAAATGTGCTTCACTTTAGTATACTTAAGGGACTAAGCTCCCGTTTGGCCATAGATTTTGGCAACTTTTTTTTAAATCTTTTTTGAAAACATTGTTTGTTCATAGATTAACGATCTATTTTTGAAAAATTTCTGAAATTATTTTTCAAGTTCCCAAAATCTAGTTTAGGGTAGTTTTCGGGTGAAACTTGTTCTCCCACTCACAAAACTTCAAATTTTTTTCAAATAAAATGCTGCATGTCCAAACATAATTTCAACTTCCAAAAATTATTGTTCAAAACTACTTCAAAAATTATTTTTTCAAGTTTCAATTAAATCTATGTCCAAACGCTAGCTAAATGTGCTCAGAGTTATATTTGAGGAACCAAAATAGACCTACCCTCAAAGATAAGGGACAATATTGGCCAAAACTGGCAGCTCCTCAATCAACAATGCACCTCAGTCTAATAGTACAAATTTAGCGTCTAATTAAGGATAAAAACTAAGTTCTTCCTGCTAATTTCGGCATCCCTGTTAACGTCTGGGATTGCATTGCTTCTTTTGAAAGATCTTTTGGTTCCTTTTCCGGCCATATGTGGCAATGAATATTTATTATTTACACATGCATCTATAGTGTTGCGAACCGAGGTGTCAGATTTCAATTCATTGTCACAGTGGTAAATGAGGAAAGTTCCCATAAGATTAAAAAGGAAAGAAAGGAACCCAAAAAAAGAAAAAAGAAGAAAAATAAAAAACACTGTTTAATACATGAGCTGATTTTACATGCGTCGTGATCGTGAGTCTTGCTAATTGTTACTCCATCCGTTCCAGATTGTGTGAATCTATTTTCTTTTTGATTCGTTCCAAAAAGAATGACCTCTTTTTAAATTTGAAAATAATTTAACTTAAATTTACAATTCACCCTTCATGAGAAGCTTTTATAACTACACAAATACGCTGGGCTCCTTTTTCCTCGTTTAGGACCACGAATTTCAAAAACCTTTATTTTTTCTTAAACTTCATGCCCAGTCAAATATGTTCACATAAATTGGCATCAAGGGAGTATATTTTCTCGCATTACATCACATCGAAATGATATGTCGAATTAACCCTCTAATTCCGTTTTCTATAGAATAGATTTGGCTACTATTTTTCAAAAAAAATTTGAAAACATTGTTTGTTTAGGTAACTTGATCAGTTTTTGAAAAAATATTTGAAGAAAAAATTTCAAGTTCCAAAAATTGGTTTGGGGCAGTTTATGGATGAATTTTTTTCTTCCACTCACAAAACTTCAACTTCTATTCAAGTAAAATGCATGTCCAAACACAACTTCAACTTTCAAAAACTATTTTTCAACACAATTTCAAAAATTCTTTTTTTCAATTTTCAACCAAATTTATATCCAAACGCTAGCTTAATAATCAGTGTGCTCCCACCAAAACATAATAGAGTAGGATTTACTTTAGCCCTTTGATCTTGAATTTTAAAGAAAACCACATCAACATTGAAAAATCCAAAAAGTGAAAAACTAAGCGGGCTTTTGGACATAAGATTTGTGAAAATCCGGATAAAAAAATTCTTTCAAGTTAAAAATGGTATTTGAAAATTGAAGTTGTGTTTGGACATGAATACAAATTAGAGTTATTTTTGAAATTTTGTGAGTGATTTGGAGTGAAAATTGTGAGAAAAAGCTTTTTGGAGTTTTTTGAATTCCGAAAAATTCTGAATTTGCAATTTTCATGGTCAAACATTGATTCTGAAAACAGAGGAAGAAAAAAAAATCGAAAAAAGTGAATGTTTTATGGCCAAACAGGCCCTAAATAAAAAGACCACCCTTTCTTCAACATAGAATTTTGCAAAAGGTTAGAAAGAAAAGCAAGTAAAAAAGAGCAGCGAATGGGCCAAGGGGCATGGTACTAGATCAAAGTAGATACTGGACAAATTGAGAGTTCAAAATTGAGTCTTCGTTTGGCCATGAGTTTTGTCAAAATAAATTTGGGATTTATTTTCAAAATTCATGTTTGGCCATAAATTTTGCCCATATTTTGGCCAAATCCCAAATCTCAAATCTCAAATCTCAAAATCAGCTATTGAGCTGATTTTGGGCCAAAATCCCAAAACTTGGGAATTATATACATGTTTTTCCAAAATAAAGTTGGAAAATATGTTTTGAAAACGTATGTCCAAACACATTTTCATCTTTGTTTGCTCAAAAGTTGTTACAAAACTTACGAGTATAAAACAATATAAATAAATCACGGGATAATCATAGCAAATCGTAATAATCCGTTGAACCCAATGAAAGAAACGAAAATAAGTACTCAGGAATAAGGGTAGAAGCATTAGAAACCTTTATTGATAATATTTGTTTGGTCTGCCTCTCCATGGAGAGGTTCAGAACCTTACAATGGTGTTTTCTTTTCCCATAAGAGGGGTATATTTTCTCGATTCTCTCTCCTCTCACTAGTGGTGAAGAAGCAGCCCCCTTTCTAGGGCTTCCACTCTTAGTATTTATAGATGTGAGCTTCGTGAGCTGGCAATAAATGGCCGTGGCCACGCTGAGGTTCCGCCCCCGTGGGGGAATGAATGGGCCGTGCCCTCGTAGATTCCATCGGACAAGAGTCGAATCCTCTTATAAATAAGTGGCCGTACCACTTATTAATTATGAATTAGCTCAAGAGGAGATTAACTCCATTAATTACCGTGAGGTCAGATTCTGACCCATACAGTTAGTCCCTCCGCTTATTGAGGTCGTGTTTCGGCCGAGCTCGATGAGCGGATTTCATCGATTGTGATTTAAAAAAACTCGAATAAGGGGGTCGACTTATTGACGGCGGCGGCCTTAGTCGTTTACACGTTGGAGATGGCCGTAGCCTTTCATATATTGGAGGTGGTCGTAGCCTTTCATATAATGGCGATGGCCGTAGCCTTTCATATATTGGGGGTGGCCGAGGAAAATGAATATGCGCCGGGTACGTATTTGGTCACGTCCAGAATTTTGAAGGCGTACGGCGCATTCTTTCAGCGTTTGCAGGCCGTTGCGATTATTCTGACGGCGGGACGTTGGCGGATGGCTGAGAAGCCGCTTCGCGGAGCTTGTCATAATGACGCTTGCTTCGGCATAATCGAACCGTTTTACGGTTGTGCAGTTAATGATGGCTATTGGGTTTCGCGAAAGCCATTTATGTTGCCTATAAAGGTGGGTTGAGGCATTCATTTCTCATATCTTCATTGTTCATCTGAGAGAGATTCTGAGGAAACTTTTTCATTTCGCTAATTCATCTTCTCCTTTCTTTCCGTTGATTGTGATAGCATTTGTCTTTAATAGATCAACAATGACAGGCAGCTCTTCCCACGGTGCTCTTCCGGTAGATTTTCCGGTAGTCGGAGGGCCACCTCCGGCGATGGGAGGTGCAGAACAGATGGAGTCCGGCGAAATTCCGCCGGTTGACGAGGTGGTTCCTCGGCCCGGAGGTCTGGTGATTGATTTCACCGTCGACGGTGGAGAGGAACCGGTGGATGAAGCCCCGTTAATGGGGGAGATAGGGATGGCCCGATTACGGGAACAGGGGGTCGTTCCTACCCATACAGACATTGTTCTCGCTAGAAGCGAGGAGATGGTCCACACCGATCGTCGGGGATACTGCGTTTTTTACGCCTATCCTTTCAGGTTGGGGTTCAAGATCCCGCTCCCAATGCTGGTGGTGGATTTCTGCCGTTATTATGGGGTATGCCCGGGTCAGCTCACTCCTTCCCTCTACAAATTGTTGGCAATGTTCATCAAGTACGCGGAATTGGCCCGTAGGGAGGTCACGCTGCAGCATGTGCTGAGTCTCTACGCTCCCCAGAGAGTCCGCGGCACCATGATTCAGGCGTGCCCTCGTGGGTCGAGGGGCCTGGTCATGAAGTTGGATGACGAGGTCGACCCTCGCCCTTTCGAGCACTTCTTTTATATCAGGACCAAGCACCTGGTGGCGGATGCTACTGGGTTCCCAGAGGCTTGGAACCATGCACGTAAGTTCTTTAGTGGTTGAATTCCTTTTTCTTTCCCTCTAGGGCGCTAAGGCAGATAAGCCGAGCAACTTGCACCAGGCCCGCACGGTAAGGCCAGCTTGAGGCCCTGACGCGGCGTGCCCCTCAACCTAATCACAAGACAACAAGGTTGACGAATAGGACGTCGAAAACAAAGCGAGAACCTTAGAGAAGTAAAGTCAATTTTTTACGCTGCCAGAATGGGCCTACGACCAATGCCTCTCCAGAAAACGCCCATTGTGCGTTACCCCCGCGCTATTGAGGGAGTACATGCCTCGACCTGATCACACACGGTATCCACAGGACAATGGGGCTGGCGACCGACCTGTCACTACACGAAGATAACAGACACATAGTTTAACCGCCCATTCGATCACTAAATCATCAAAGC